>NW_008328543.1:708768-719288 GCF_000622305.1 Nannospalax galili
TGGCTGGAAACAGAAACATTTATTTAGTGGGAATGCAAACCAGTGCAGCCACTACAGAAATCAGTCTGGAGATTTCTCAAAAAGGTGGAAATAAACTTATGACGTGATCCAGCTAGCTATATCACTCTTAGGCATATACCAAAAGGACTGTCCTACTACAGAAATACCTGCTCATCTATGTTCATTCCTGCTCTGTTCATAATAGCCAGGAAATGGAGACAACCTAGATGTTCATCGGCAGATGAATAGATAACGGAAGCATGTTACATTCACACAATGAGATACTATTCAGCTGTTAAGAAAAATGGATGTTTGAAGTTTCCAGAAGGATGGAACTGGAAACAATCACTCCCTGTGAAGTATCTACCTTTAGTTTCTGAGACAGAGTCTTTCACTGAATCTGTCACTCATCAATTCTGCTGGGCTGGCTGGCACTGAGCTTCTAGGAGCCCCATGTGTCTGCCTCCTCCTGCCCCACTGAGGTGCTGCAGTTACAGGCACATAAGGCCACCCCTGGATTTCTCACAGCTGCTGGGGATCCGCACTCAAGACTTCATGCTTGCACAGCGGGTACGTACCCAGCCAAGCCATCTTCCAGCACACCCTCCCGCCCCTCCGCAGGCGCACAGGCCTGTGTGGTCAGACTGCCTTCCCTCTTCGCTCTCTCACCCTCATCTCGGGGCCTCATACCTTGTTGAAGGACATGTGCATCATTTCCGGAGGTACTGATGGCTAGGTGTCACTGACAGCAGTGATAACACAGAACATTCAAGGTAAACTTCAATCTTGTGCACATGCCAACTGAAATACTCAAGAAAATTCATAAACAAGGGAAGTTTCTCAATTTGTACTATGAATCTGGTGGCAGTCATTTAGTGCATATGCTGTGTTATAGATTCCTGTTTAAATAATGGAGGTTTTAAAAGCATTACTTATAATATATCAGCAATTATTTTCATTTTTTCTCAAAAATTTGGATTAATAGCTGAGTTCAAATCAGCACATACCTCTTTCACTCTTTTGTGAGTCTTTACTTGAAACATGAATGACAGCTAATGTCTTCCTGAGATTTCCATTTTAAAAAATCAAGTGTCTACAAAGGAAAACATCAATGGATGATCCAGCACCAACTTCAAGACTGAATAACCACATCAATGGCCAGCACAACGTACGTCATTGGTGCAGTAGTGGCACTTTTATCTTGGGGACAATCAACAGCTACCTAATTGGACTAAAAGCCCACTCAGTGGGAGGAAACTCAAATGTGGCACTGTAAACATAACCAAATACCCATGGCTGGAGTGGTCATAGATCTTAGAGAAAACCCCAAGACTGTCACATCTCCAGACTAATGTGATTTCTTACTGTGTGCAAAATGTGTATCCTTATATTTATAGACAAATATTTCAGTCACCACTCATCAAAGAAGCTCATTTTGTACCAGTCAGAGACTATTACCAAGTACTACAACTAGTCACACACAGACATTGTCTATGAATTGACCAGGTCTAAGTGACACATTTACAATGCAACCTCTACATCTAAGGCTCATGGAACATAGAACAGGGATAAAGAAGAGGACACTAAGGAATCTCTCAGTTCTCAATAATGAAGCTCCCTCATTCAGTGAAGGGCCAGGAACACAAAACGTCACAAATGACCAAAGCATAGAGATCAAGAGTCTGCTGAATGTTGGTCCTTTGACAGGACCCCTTTATTAAACTTCACCCACCCAAGGCTCAGGAACCATTGCGGAAGAGGGAGCAGAGAGATTGTAGAGCCATGAAGGAGGTGCATGACCATATGGAAACAGAGTCCTATAGGCTCGTGAGAACCTACTCATATGATACTATGGCAATAGTGTCAGCATACACAAGTCCCATGCAAACTCAGGCAGACACAACCCAACAAAGAACTGGAAAAATGAACAGCAGACCCCAAACTTATCTGAAGAAATATTGGCAACCGATTGCTGCTAGGTGAAGAAGAGCTGATCTTCCTAAAACAAGGACTCTAGGTCGGCTGACCAGACTCAGTGGACAGACTTGCACTGGGGAACGGCTGGGGACACTGACGACAGAGTGGGCCTTAACAGGGATGACAGAGTAGATGACCTTCAGGGACAGGGGAGGCTATGGGATGGTGTCAGCAGGTATGGGGGTATAAAGATGATTAGGATTATCTGAAATGTTCTATATGAAATGCACAAAAAATTCAATAAAAATATTTTTTAAAAAATGGAGTGACACTAAATGATTGACCTGGCTTTACTGGATGAATTCGCACCAAGTGCATCTGGGGACACAGGCCTTAGCAAATATGACAGAATGTATGAAATCCAATGTGGGGACTGTGGGGGCTGAAGACAGGGAGGGGTTCTAAATATGATTAAATTGTGTTGTATGAAATGCAAAAAATTCAGTAAAAACATAGAACAAATGAAAAAGGTGTATAGCTTATTTTCTATAAAATGGTTCTTACGATTTTTATTTTCATACTAATTTTTAAATTTAACTGCATATTAACTGTTGCCGCCAAGAAAAATCTAGCAGTGCTGATAAATGTTCTTTTTTATAATGTATTGAAGGTGTTGCTATAACTCTCCATCGTATAACTTCATGATGACATAACTATTAATAAAGTCAAGATAGCATGAGAATTATCAACACGGCTTTCTTCTATAGATCAGAATAATAATATTCTATTAGAAACAGGTTTTAAAGTTAACTAGTGAATTATGTGTGAGGGATTATTATGTGAGGGACAGCATCTGCTGAAGTGAAGTTTGGTGGGAGCTTGATAAATTTTTTGCTGAGTGAGTGAATTATGAATTAGAATCAGGGTGTGTGTGTCCGTCTGTCTGTCTGTATCTGTCTGTCATGTTGTATGGGCACTTGTGCATGTGTGTAAAGGGCACAGGTCAATGTTGGGTGTCTTCTGTCCCTATTCACCTTATTTTGTTGAGACAGGATTTTTTTCCCTGAACCTGGAGCTCCCCAATTAGGCTAGACTGCCTGACCAGTGAGCCCCACCAACTGCACAGCACTAGGGCTATAGGTAGCTTCTCCTGTGCCCAGCTTTTTATGTGAGTACCAGTGGTCCAAGCTTAGACCTTCATGCTTACATGCCAACACTCAACCCACTGAGCCATTTTCCAAGCCCTCAAAATCTTCCTTCAACAACATGAAGGTATCTGTTCACCTCAGGGACATTCTTTTACAACTTCGGAGGTATCTGTGAAGAGGGTGGTCACTGGGATCAGAAGGGAACAAAGGTTTCAAAAGTAATTTCTTCATTCTGACATGGGGCATCATGCCAAGTTCTCCACTGTCTGCAGGAAGTAAATAAGTTCTTTAATTTGTCATTTACTTAACAAGCACAGTCTGTTCTCTCTCTTTTTCTCTCTCTCTTGCTCTCACTCTCTCAGTAAGAGTTAAAAGGAAAGAAAAGCTGTACAAATGTACCCTGTCACCACTAACGAACTGAACTGGCATGACTTCTTTCCACCTGTACACAAGTATTAAGCCCAACCTTTCCTGGCCAATGCACTAACTGCTGTAGGTGACAGGTCTGTGATGTGCTCTCTGCCCCACCTGATGACCCCTCCAGAAAGCAAACAAACAAAAATGGCACAAAACTGAGACAGAGAGGAGATACGGACGCTACACAGCAGTCTGCTCTGACACCACACTGGAGATGACAGGGTAAGGGGACGCTGCCTATTCACCATTGATGTTTCTACACAATACATTCACAGTGGTCAACTGCACTGCAGCTCTCTGCTGGGAGGGAGAGTTAAGACCTCATGTTCCAATCAGTGAACTTCTCTGAACAGGTTTGTCACTAACCCACCATTTCTTAGCTTTTAACAGCACCGTAATATTGATTGTTTGGGGATAAATGAGATTGCATAGACTTAATCCTTCATGACTCCTAATCATGAAACAAAAACACTCTGATTTTGTTCTACCTTCTCCGTAATGATACGCTAAAAGACAAGAATCAAGCTTCAGCTTTTAAATCGGTTCTCTAAGTGGATTGTGGAGTGAAGTGGTTCATGTCAGGTCAGCCAAAACTACATAGTGAGGTCTTGTCACAGTAAATAATAAATAAATAATAAATAAATAAATAAATAAATAAATAAATAAATAAAAATTTCCCCAAAGAACACTCCATACTTCATTTTTGAAAGTTAGCTTGTGGCATGTGTTTGTGAACTCAGTGTTCAGGAGTCAGACACGGGAAGATGCCTGGAGATCAATGGTCAAACACCCTAGTCGACTCTGTCTCAAAGCAAAGGTGGCTGGCTCTAAGGAATGAATTTGAGCTTTAGTCTTGGCACACATGAAAACAAGAACCCACACACATGTGTACCTTCACATAAACATATACACAAAGTTAATTAGATACATTTTATGATATAGTCTATTCACATAGATTTTTAACTGTCTCATTTCTTAATTCAGTTTTTAGAATTGCTTTGAGCTCTGTTAACAGCTCTTTCTCTCTGTCTTTTTTTCCTGGTTACTCTTTACACTCAAAATGGCCCTGCTTTTTAAACCCAAATCCCTCATCTGAAATCAGAGAAATAGACTCTAATGTGCCTGGAATTAACTGGAATGCTTAAATGCAGTACAACATAGGGCTAGATGAGTTGCTTAAAAAAATATTTACTGGTCACCCACATGTAAGTTTACCATAGCAAACATGGACATTTTTACATTACTTCTTGCACTATTTTATGGATGAGAATACAGATGTCAGACTTTCTGAGGAAATCTCTCAGGGTCAGATGGTTAGTTAGTTCACTGTCTGCAGTAGATTTTACCGTTCTGCTGTGGGATAGCCAAACCCATTTACTTGATATATATAAAACACTGTTACCAACAAGAAGCTATAATGTGGCTGATATGCCCACTTCCCAGCCACATGCATATTTATCTCTGTCCTTCTTTAGCAGTCTTTACTAAGATGGAGCCATCAAGACTAACTGGTAGGCTGGGGTAACGGTCTGTCTGAAAGGGAGTATTTAACCACAATTCTAAAGCAGTATTGGGATTTAGTCAAGAGAACACTAAAGAAAACTGAAATAAGTATAACCCGGTAAGAAAAAGCTATGCACAATTACCGAATGATCCGTAGCACACAAACTACTTTATTGCTACAGTTTGCAAATTGAAAAAAGAGGAACAAAGCTTATTTACGTTTCATAAAGTAAAATTCCAAAACTTACTTTGCTTTTTCTTTGCTAATTAATGTGTATGCTAAGGATTTATTTTATTAAATAAGACCATGAGTGAAAATTGTAGTAAAGTTTAATAAATTCTACCTCTAAGCTGAGAAAGACAACACTTGCTGGACTGAGGCTGGTCTGGCCTTCAGGAAGCTGCTGAAGCCTCATAAACTTTTCCACCTCCTCCACCACAGCCTTCTTACCTCTGAACTCTGGAATCTAAACTGTTTGTATCAAGTCATTTAAAAGATGATGGCAGGGCTGGAGGATGCCTTAGCCTTTAAGAGCACTCACTGCTCTTGCAGAGGACCCAGGTCTATTCCCAGTACCCATATGGTGGTTAACAACCATCTGTAACTCTGATTCCAGGGGATCCGAATCACTCTTCTGACCTATTTGAGCATTGTAGGACACGGGTGCACCTACCCACATGCAGGCAACACACTCATATACATAAAATAAAAGTAATAAAATATAAAAAAGTTGATGGCTTAATTTTATCACTTTCTTTTTCTTCTTTGTGTGTGTTTGTTTGTTCATTTGTTTGTTTGTTTTGGTGGTTGGTGGTTGGTGGTTGGTTGGTTGGTTGGTTGGAGACAGGGTCTCTTTGTAGCCCCAGCTGGCTTGGACCGCCTTATGTAGACCATGTGTACATGATCTCACAGATCTGCCACCGTCTCTGCCTCCCTGTGGTGGGACTGAGCACCTGTGCCGGGAACTTCCTTTTTTTTTTATCTCCTTCGCCATCTCCCATCTCTAGGCTCCTCCTCCCTGTTCCTTTGTGCCTAAGGGGCAACTCTTCCTCATGTTGTTAGCACCGTCCTGGGCACCTGCTCTAAGCTGTGTCTCTGTCTCTTGGCTGTTCAGCCCTTTCTCCATTTCGCTATTTTTTAGCAACCTGTGCTGTGTCAGGTGCCCTTGGATTTACAAGCCAATCACCTTTTGGTCACCTAAAGTCCTACACCCTCCAAAATCACATTAGGTTGGAGTCAAAATGACTTTCAACTGTAAGTTCCCAAAAAGCAAGAGCCAATCATCAAATTCTTATTGTGATTGGGATGATGATAATTTTTCCAACTGAGAAATTCTTTTCTTCTTTTGAGACATGGTCTCTCTTTAGCCCTAGCTGGCTTGGAACTCATGATATAGACCAGGCTGGCCTCGACCTCACAAAGATTCGCCAGCCTCTGCCTCCCAAGTGCTGGAATAAAAGGCGTGTCTACCACACCCTGCTCAGCTGAGATTTTTATTCTTAGCATTCACGATTAAATTATCCTTTGTTTCTGAGGCAGCTGGTGGTAAGGTACATGTCAGGGCAAACTGATTGCCAGGATTAGGAAAAACGTCAAGTTCTGAAACAGCAGAAAATTTCCCTCAGGATTCCCAGACAATTAGCTAAATGTTTAAGATGAATAAAATTTCAGACATTTAAAAATTTACCAAGTTTCCAAAAGTATGTTTTAAGTACTTAAAAATGCAAAGCAGTTCACACACCTCAAGATGGGTTCAATAATTTTCTATATTTTCTACCAACTTTTGTTGGCAAGTTTAATTATGTTATTAGCATTAATGTGAATTTTTATTTATAGGATGATAGAACTCAGAAGGCAGTTTGGCCTTGTTATGAATGTATTTATATTTTAGTGTATGGATTTCATACAGTAAGCATAATCAAAATCTCACCATAACATTTGAACCTATTATCTGATATATTAATTATAAATATCAAAGCAGAGGAAAGGTAAGAAATCAGCCGCATCTTTCTGAAATGAGAGAACTTGTCTATGCAATGTCACAAGAACAAATCAGAGTTGGTTATGCTACTGAAGTATAGTGGGGAACTCACAATGCACATGACTGCTGTCAGAGCACAGGAAGGGCAAAGTGCCCGAGATAACACTGTATCAACGACAGGCAGAAGGCTGATGTCCAGCAGGGAGCAAAGACATGCATTGCCTTGGGAACCCACACAGGATGTCCTACCATGAAAGGGGAAAAGAGGGATCTAGACAAAAGAGGGAAATGTCTAGAATGCATTGCACCATAGAATTTGACTAACTCCTTGACATATATCAGCATAAATGTGATAGCGTGACAATAGAATGCAAAATTAAGTGTTAAAAAGACATCAGGCAAATAGAAGATTTTAAATTGCAAGGCATTTTCATAGCAAAAGTGACTAGCAGTTACTCTATTGATTATTTCAAGTTTACACAGATAAAAAATTAATTTTTATGTGTATGCATATTTACATGACTGTACCTACGTACACAGCATGTGTGCAATGCCCACGGAGGCCTAACAAAAGTGTTTTTAATACCTGGAACTGGAGTTACAGGTAGTTGTGATCTGCCATATGGGTGCTAGAAAACAAAACTGAGTCCTGTTATCCTAAATCACTGAGCCATCTCTCATGCTCCATAGAATACTGAGTTATTAGCAATGATCAATGCAAGTTAGTATTCTTTCAAGATATGTATAAAATTTTACAAATATCACAAAGCATATTTTGATTACCTAAATATTTTGTCTTTTGAGACAGGGTCTCCCCATAGCCCCAGCTGGCCTGGAAACCACTTTGTAGACCAGGGTGGCCTCGAACTCACAGAGATCTGCCTGCGTCTGCCTCCCAAGTGCTGGGATTACAGGTGTGCACCACCAAGTCCAGCCCAAATCATATATTTTAAAGTAACACATTCTTATAGCCAAAGGGCCCTGCTCTGAGCCGTTCTGCTCCTCCTGTCACAGTATGCAACTGAAGCTGAATGGAAGCTCACACATCAAGGTTAATCAAAGTATAATCTATGTCATTTTCCCAGGACTGTGTAGTAGTAGCCATATAGGAAAGCAGCTGCTTGGCCTAGTGATGGCTTACCCTGTGCTGCTTTAACGAGAGAGGTACACAAAGGGGGATAAGAGGTAGAGAGAGGGCCAGTGCACCCCTCAGGGCTCACCAGGGAGGCTTCCTTGTTCATCGGCATGCGATGCACACAGAAGGCCACATCTGATCAAGTTTTAGAGAATAAGAGACTGCAGAGTGTAGGATGGAACGCCTATATGGAGCCTCAACCACCCATGGCTCAGGGACCATTGTGGAAGAGGAGGTAGAAAGATTGTTATTGCCAGGGCTGGTTCATGAACACAGGGAGGTGGAGCCTTGCTCGTGTGAGCCTGTGGCAGTGGTGGCATCAAATGCAGGACCCATGTCAACTCAATTAAACAAGGGCCCAAAGGGAAGGCGAGCAATAGGTGGCAGGTCAGCACTAGGTGGAGAACTATGTGAGACTGATTGCTGCTGGGTAAGGGAGACTATGACTTACATGTGACCACTGGATGGGCTGACTAGACTCCGGTGGACGCGTTTACACTGAAGGACATTTGGGTACAAACACCTGCATGAATAGGACTCAGCATGTATGGCAGAGTGCATAGCGTTTGGTGCGGTTGGTTGGGGAGGCATGGATCGGGGAGGGGAGGGTCTGGATGGGAAATGTATGAAATTTTAAAAGTTCAATAAAAAAACAAAATAAAACAACAACAACGAAATGGAGCTGGAACAAACAAAAGAAAGAGGTACTCAGCTCTGTCTGCAGAGGGAGTGAGAGCAAGTGGCATGGCCCGTCTACACAACGTTTTAGGGTGTGCTGCCTGAGAGAAGGGTTGCTTGGCTGCCTACCAATAATTAACACGATAGGGAAAGAAGTTGAAAATCTGTGAAGTCTATCATGAAACTCAAATCAGAAACACAAGAGGGGAACAGAACTGAGTCACCATCTGTACAGCTGACAGCTCTGCTTCTACACACAGTGCAATCTGAGCATACTTCCGAGTCCCAAGAATGATATACCACAGAGTAACATTTAAATTTGCCTTCTTTTTAGGCAGTGTGATATAGAGACAGATAAACAATTAACAGATCTCTCCACAAATATTTAACACAGATGTTAAAACTGCTCCTGTCAGTGCAGAGGAAAGACCCCGTGACCCTTATCTGGTGTCTGTATACACGCAGCTTGCTGGGAACTGTAGTAGACTTCTTGATGCAGAAATCTACTAGCAGCATCTTTTTTATGAACCTTCCTATTTGCTATGGAACCATTATAACATAGAAGGAAGGCTGTGCCCGTGGATTCCTGGGTTCTTATTGTAAGTAGGAATCTTTGGAAAACAGGCAGACCGAAGGTTGCTTTAGGTCTCAACGATGGAGACACACGAGGTGCCAAAGGCTATCAGTCCATTCAGCCCGAGCCAGTGAAGAGCTTGAGTCTGAAGTTCCCATTAGAGACATTATTAGCATTTTCTAACATGCGTGGAGGCCACGCCTAACCCAGATGGTTCACAGGGTTCTCTGCTCTTGAGCTCCCTGGACTTAGAGCAATGAGAGGTCTATTTCCCAGGATCCACTAGCTTTCAAGTCTACTAGTCCCCTAACCACCATGTTTTTATATTTATTATTTATTATTATTTTTTATCTATGTCATTTATTTTTAAAGATTTATTTTATTTTATACGTACGAGTATTTTGCCTGAATACGTAAGTGCACCGTGTTGTGCAATGCCTACAGAGGACAAAAGAAGAAATTAGATCCCCTTGAAAAGTTACGGACAGTTATTAACCTCTATGTGGGTACTGGGAACGGAACCCAGGTACTCTGTAAGAGCATCCAGTACTAGAGCACCAGTACTCTTAAACCGTCGGGCCATCTCTCCAGGTACCAACCATTTGTTGTTTAAAGGTCATTTTAAAAAGCTATCCTGCAGAGAAACTTTGATGCACTGTTATATGAAAATGTACATCCCTTATACTAGTATTTCCATAATTCCATATTAATGTTTCTTTATTTAAAGGTCTTATTTTAATTGTGTGTGTGTGTGTGTGTGTGTGTGTGTGTCTACATTTGAAAGTAGGTGCCTGTGGAGCCCAGAAGATAGTGTCCAATTCCCTGGGGCTGGAATGCTGGGCAGCTGTGGGCCACCATTTGGTGCTGGAAACCAAACTATGGTTCTCTGCAACGGCAGCAAGTACACTTAACTGCTGAGCCTTCTTTACAGTCCCATATTAATATTTTAATGCACTGTTATGTATAAATTAATAAAAAAGCACTACTGGGGCTGGTGATATAGCTCAGTGGTTAAGAACACTGGTTGTTCTTGCAGAAGACCCGGGTTCAAATCCCAGCACCCACATGGCAGCTAACATCTGTCCTAACTCCAGTTCCAGGGGATCCGACAGCCTCTTCTGTCCTCTGCGGACATTGCATGACACAGGTGCACTTACCTACATGCA
>NW_008328543.1:719609-731033 GCF_000622305.1 Nannospalax galili
ATATATTAATTTCAATATGTTTAGTAGTAAATATGATTGAATAGATATGTTTTCTGGACAAATGTTAATGTGTTTGATATGTAATCAAAGCTTAGGGCCCACCAAGGTTATAAGACTATTGTACATAAGTCATTTTATTTGAGTCTTAACACTGTCCTCTATTGTATTCACTCAAAGACTAATACAGTGCAGGTTTTCTTGCCTTTTTGGAGTTTGCTCATGAGGCAGAAGAGCTAGGTTCCTTCATCTAAGAGTACATTTTACATTCTGAGAAATATACTCAATTTAGAAAGGTCAAAAACATCAAATGGACGGAACTAGAAACACGAAGTGAAGTAATGCATACTCAGAAAAACAAATGATATATGTTCTCCCTCATTTGTAGATCTTAGCACCAAATCCTTGTATGTGAGTATATATCCTGTTTTAACAGCAGGAACAGGAAAATGGAAGGGAACCAGGGAGGCAAAGGGAAACAAGGAGCCCGAGAGAGAAGAACAGTAGGAGACAGGTGTCACCAAGGGGGAAGGGGTAGAGTGGCCTATTTAAATGGGAGGGGGAGAAGGAGGGTTAAACAAGGAACCAGAGGGTAAAGAAGAAGGATTTCAAGAGGGGATGGAGCATAGGAGACAGGCATTATCAAGAGTGAAATGGGAAAATGGGAGTACTTTGGGGATGAATGAGGGAGGGTTAGACAGGGAGGGAGACAAGAGAGATAAACAATGCTTAGCTGGTATGTAAAACAAGGGGGAAATGTATTAGTTCAAAAGTCTACTGAAAAATTATACATACAATATCTCTACATGTGTCCATGTTGATATAACAAGAAACAGTGCCAGACAGGAGAAACCTTTCTTTGAGTTATTGATCAGACTAGTCCAAGAACTCTGAAAATTAAACAGGTTGCTGCCACAGCCCTTGATTATGCCCCATAAATTGAAGGTAAGACCCTATTGCTGAAGATAGGACATACTTCAGACATAGGACTTGGAGCAATGGAGCTGGAACTGACCTGGAAACCTCCTCCCTGAAAACTAGCTCTCATAGCTTTAGAGGACACTATGCAAGCTGCTAAGGGAGAACATCAATCTATGGTCTAACCCCAACTCTAAGTCCTAATAACCACAACAATGACTGGCACAGCAAACATTAGGACAGTAGTGGCAGTTTTATCTTGGGTGTAATCAATAGCTACCTAATTGAACTTAAAGTCCACTCAATGTGAGGAAAGTCATGTGTAGCACTATAAACATACCCAGAAGCAAATGGCTAGAGAGATCACAGATCTTAGAGAAAACCCTAAGGCTGCCATATCCCTAGCCAAATGTAATTTCTTACTATATGCTGAATATGGATCCTTATATTTACAGACAAGTATGCCCATTACCAGTCATCAAAGAAGTTTCTTTTGCAATAGATGGAGACAATTACAGAGTTACAAAACTGTTCACACAGAGAATAAGTGTCTGAAATGCCCAACCCAGGTGACACATCTATAATGGAACCTCTACACCTAACACTTATGGAACACAGTGGAACAAGGGGTAGAGAGAACACTAATGCATCTCTCAGCTCTCATCAGTGAAGCTCCCTCATGCAACAGAGGGCCATGGAAAGAAAAGGCCACAAATGGCCAAAGCGTAGAGAATAAGAGTCTGCATTATGTGGATCCTTGTACAGGACTCCTATACTAAACTCCACCCAGTCAGGGGCCATTGTGGTAGAGAGGACAGAAAGATGTAAGAGCCAGGGAGGAAGTGCATGACCACATGGAAACAGTCTTACAGGCTCCTGGGAATCTGCTCATGTGAATCTACATCAATGGTGTCAGTATGCATAAAAACCCATGTAAACTCAAGCAGACAAAGCCCAGCAAAGAACTGGGGAAATGGGCAGCAGGCTTCAATGTTAGTTGAAGAATTACTGGCAGCTTATTACTGCTGGGTGAGGGAGAGCTGATCTTTTTAAAGCTGTGACTCTAGATAGGCTGATTAGACATACAGTGGGTGGACTTGTACTGAGAAAATCTGGGGACACTAACTTGCCTCAAAAGACCTTAATAATATAAATGACAGAATGCATGAAATCCAGGGGCGGGGCCTGTGGGAGGGTGCGAATGGGGGAGGGGCTATATAGATGATTAAGATATTTTGTATGTTGGACTGGAGAGTTGGCTCAGCTGTTAAGAGCACTGACTGCTCTTGCAAAGGACCTGGTTTGATTGCCAGCACCCACATGGCAGCTATGAACTGTCCTTGATTCCAGTTCCGGGGAAATCCGACACCCTCTTCTGACCTCCGTGGCATTGCATGACATGGGTGCACTAACATACATGCAGGCAATACACTCTTACACAAAAAATAAAAATTTAAAAAAATATTTTTTAACGATATTTTGTATGAAATACACAGAAATTCAATAAATAATACATAAAAAACCCCATAATAGCAACGACAAAAAACCCCAACAATCTGAATATTTAACCACCGGTGTGGATTAAAATAACCTTGGTGATGAGAGTGCCTCTTCCCTGAATTTGAGTTTCTCCTCCCGCTGAGCCACTGAAGCCATGTCCCACATCTGTACACTGAGCTTCTGAGTCCAGCCATCTGTGACATTTACGGCTTAATGTTTCAGACATTACTTTTTTATTTTAAAATAAGTAAAGACATTTAAAACCAGGTTGCCAGCATGGTGGAGTTACCAATGTTGAATTTTCCCACATCTTTTACTTCCCTTTCACACATAACATCATCATTCATTTACCAATTCATTTGCAAATAAGTTTCCAATGTCATAACTCTTTTACGAGGGTCACATCTTTAGCCGTTTCAGGAGAGAACATTACACTGATAGATTTGATATACACCGTTACCTAAAATAATGCTGAATCCTTACTTACCAATCCTGTCTGCTTATAGATTTTTAGCTGACATATTTTTATTAATAATTTTTTAAAAAACATACAAATAACTTGTAATACACATGCTTAAATGTATTTCCTAACTCGGAGCATTGGCTTGAATTTATCCCTCAGCTTTTGTACTACATTTGAGATAAGAGTATATTTCATATATTTAAACGTTCTATAACAAAACAACAAGCAAATCAAAGAACATTCAACAGAGTCTATTAGAAGTAATTAATCCATGGGGCTGGAGAGATGGCTCAGTGGTTAAGAACATTGGTTGTTCTTGCAGAAGACCCGAGTTCGAATCCCAGCACCCACATGGCAGCTAACAACTGTCCATAACTCCAGTTGCAGGGGATCTGACAACCTCTTCTGACCTCCGTGGGCATTGCAAAACGTGGGTGCACTTACCTACATGCAGGCAGAACATGCATACACATAAAATAAAAATAATAAATAAAATTTTAAGAAGTTTTTCTTTTAAAAAAAAAAAGTAGTTAGCCGGGCGTGGTGGCGCCCGCCTTTAATCCCAGCACTCAGGAGGCAGAGGCAGGCGGATCTCTGAGTTCAAGGCCAGTCTTGTCTACATAGGTCCCGGACAGCTGGGGCTATTAGGGACCCTGTCTCAAAAAGACCAAAAAAAAAAGAAAAGAAAAAGTAAAAGTAGTTAATCCTTAATATATTTATTATCTGTCCCTTAGAGAATAAGTTTACCAATTTTTTTTTCTCTAAAATCACTGGGTATTCCCTGAACTCAGGAAATCTAGTATTAGAGGAATTACTGGCAGAAAATATTTATGAACTAGAGATTGTGGACTGTGGAGACAGCAGCATACTGCCTCAAAGCCGTCCCAGGAAGGGCTGAGGTGTGAATGGCAAATCGTCTTCAGCATGCAGGCATCTCATTATCTGAGTCTCTTTCACATGAAATATCGCAAATATTACTATCCATGAGTCTTTTTACAGCAAGTCATTAGCCTTGAGTTCTGACAGTTGCAGCAAGAGATGTAGAAAAAGAATTTTAAACTTTATTCTAAGAATAAATTTTCCAGTCTGAGAAATGTACTCAATCTAGAAAGGTCAAAAACATTAGTATGAAAATTTAACCAAGGTCTCTCCCTGTGTTTACAGAACAGCCTGACAAGGCTTACATTTCTCAATGTCAGGATGGATTTGCAGCTCTTGAAACAATAGGTGTGAGCTGTGGATATACTTGATACATAAACAAACGGATGGCTGTTTATGATGAGAATGTGCATTGCTCCCCTGAAAGTGTGGTCGCCTTTGTTGACAAATGAGCTGCTTGTGGATCTGAAGCGTTGCCAATGGAGTCCTATCCTTTTCCTGTCAGTGTGGGGCATCCAAGGACAGCACGATGTTCAGTGCACATCCTGGGGAGAGGGGATGCAGGCATCGGCACTTTAATTGAAATGACTCCACCTCATCTTATCTCTGAATTAGGAAACAGGGAAGATCAGCTGTTCCTATGGGCTACCTGCAGGTAATTTACAACTAACTTCCCAAAAAGTTCATTAGAGCAAAATAGAGGAGAAAGAAAATTGTGCAGAGGTAAAACGGGACTTTACTTGGGTTCGCGTATACGGTCTTACGTGACGACCAAGAAGCACCTGCCCTTAGCTCCTAACTTCCCTAGTCTGCAAACCAAACCTCACATTTATGATGTCTTGAGCTTCTCTGAGAGCTGTAGTTGATGCTGGACCACCTGTACCTTCCCTTCACTTTTATCACTATCAAATTCGTACAATTTGATACCAGAATTCTGATTCGAAGCTGAAAATCTGGCAGCAGTCCTCATCGCCTGCCCAGCTGGTAATCTTAGGTACGTCCTTACAGACACTGCGGTGTCTTAAAGCAGGGTGTTGGATTCCACCATGTGCCCGACCTCTAGGTGAACCCACCAATGGATGAATGCTCAAATACAGACACTCTACCCATCCTGAAAATCACCGTGGCAGGTCCTGGACTTTCTCTTAATGGCTTTGAGTGGCAGAGTCTCTTCAGGTGTCTTCTTAAGATTCCAAGTGCTCTCTTCTCTCTCTTGACTCTGAAGAACAGTGCTGACATCAACCTCTGAGCACTTCACCAGAGGAGGGATGTCAGCAGGAAGCTGTGGGTCTGATTGTGCATTTTCTGCCAAGTCCCCTCACACAAAGGTGGTCTGTGCCCTGTGGCAGGGTAAGCCTGCGGTTCATCTCCAAAGAAGCTGTCAATCACACACTCAGAGACAGGATGTAGGAGTAATATATTATTTTTATGGCCCTCTACAAATGAAATCAAATGCAATTATATCTGCATAAGACTGCTTACCCTGAGTCTCAGAGGGAATAAAATATGCTAAGATACATTAAAGGTTTGCAGGTTTTCCATCTACTATTAGATTAGCATTATAATTCAAATCTTTGAGTCACAGATTCCTCATGAAACATTGACTCACTGTTTTAAGTGTTACATATCTGTCAAGAAACGATTTACAAGTATTATGTTATTTACGTGTGTAAGTTTCTCTGTGGGTCTGTGCACCTAAATGATGTTGGATCCCTCTGGAGCTGCAGCTACATGTTGCTGTGAACTGCTCAGTACGTGAGCTGGGACCAAACTTAGGTTCTCTGCAAAAGCAATACATATTCTTTTTTAAGATTTGTGTGTGTGTGTGTGTGTGTGTGTGTGTGTGTGTGTAGTCTGTGTGTCTGTGTGTGTGTGTGTCTGTGTGTCTGTGTGTGTCTTTGTATGGGTATGCACATGTGAGTGCACTGCCTGAGGTCACAAGAAGTAATCAGATTCACCCAAAACTGGAGTTACTCCTAACTGCTGAGCCATGTCTCCAGCCCCTGATGTTGAGTCTTTTAAAGTCTGATTCTGTGACTGACTGTTTTGCTCTGGGAGCACAGATGCTAACCCTTACTCATTGCTAATTAGGTATCTATGCATGACTGATCTCGCTACATTACATATCTATACATGACTGATCCTGCCTCATTTTTCTCTCTATTCCGTACTGCTCTACTCTGATTTTGTGACTCCACAGTGGCCTCATGCCTTACTTGTCTTTCTGGGCCTGGTGTATTTTCGTTTAACACATCAATCTTTACTTCCTTTCATACTGCTACAATAATTTTAATTGGTTTTAACCAATTAAATCCATTGTGTGTACACCCTTACTCATTGCTAATTAGGTATCTATGCATGACTGATCCTGCCTCATTTTTCTCTCTGTTCCGTACTGCTCTACTCTGATTTTGTGATTCCACAGTGGCCTCATGCCTTACCTGTCTTTCTGGGCCTGGTGTATTTTCATTTAACACATCAATCTTTACTTCCTTTCACACTGCTACAATAATTTTAATTGGTTTTAACCAATTAAATCCATTGTGTGTATATGTACCACAATATCTTTAGTGAGTTGATGAATATTTTGCTGGTTTCCTTCTCTGGCTATTGTGACTGGTGTGCTGCAATACACGTGTAATTATTTATATATATTTATATAATCAGAATGCTCCCTGCTGAGTCATGCAAAGGTCTCATCTAGTCAGCACTTGTTCTTTATCACTGTGGTGGTTTGAATAAGAATGTTCCCCATAGGCTTCAAGCATTTGGACATTTTGTCCCCAGCTGGTGGTGCTGTTTGGGGAGGTTTTAGGTGGTATAGCTTCGCTGGAGGAAGTATGTCACAGGGGACAGGCTTTGAGAGTTCCTAAGCCTTGCAGATTTCCAGTCACTCTGCTTTCTGTGCCTTCTTGAAGATGTGATCACTCAGCTTTCTACTCTGGCTACCTCTACTGCCGTGCTTCCCACACCATTATGGATTCTAACCTCTGTAACAATAAGCCAGATAAACTCTTCTTTCTCTAAGTTGCCTTGGTCATAGTGTTTTATCACAGCAACAGAAAAATAACTAATACAGAAGTTGGTACCAGAGAGTGGGCTGTTGCTGTGAAGAACCTGTGTGGGATTTTGAAGAAATGTAAGATTTTGGAAACTTGGACTAGAAAAGCAACTGGATGTTATGAGCAGAGCTTAATAGGCCATTCTAGTAGGAACCTGAAAGAAGAAGTGCCGAGAACAAAGCGGGAAAATCAACTTAAACAGCCACTGGAATGTTTTGGCTAAGTATTGGGTTGCTACCAACCCATAGCCTACAAGTTTGCCTGAAGCTAAGTTGAAAATTAATAGACTAATTTCTCTGGTAGAGGAAATGTCAAGACAGACTGATGTGTAATCTGTGATGTGGTACTAATGGTGGCTATTATGGAGATTTATCATGAAAAAGGGCATGGTGGGTACAGCTTTAATCCCAGGACTCAGGAGGCAGAGGCAGGCAGGTCTCTGTGAGTTTGAGGCCACCAGACTGTTCTCCATAGCAAATCCAGGCCAGTTGTGGCTACAGGGAGACCCTGTCTCAGAAAAAAAAAAAAAAAAAAAAAAAAAGAACAAGTAGGGAAGAAAGAAATGTAGAAAGTACAGTCTGTATTGGAAAAGGGCACTAGGACAGTACAGTTGGAGTCAGGCCCGTGCAGAAGAGGCAGCCTTTGATAGGGAGATTAGAGCCATTAGGTGAGGCCTAGAGATTTGCACATAGCAATTTGAAAGCACCACATCCAGCTAAGTCTCCACCTTGTGAAAGGAAAATGCCAAAGGGATTTTCTGCTCCTGGAAAATGACAGCAGAGAAAAGCTGCTGATGTGGTTGCAGCAGGCCGGGGTCCGAGCACTTGGCAGTGCCATTCTCATGCTGGTTTTAGAGGCATGAATGACACAAGCATGAAAATGACATTGGTTCTGCTTCTGATATTTCAGAGAGCGCCAAGGCCATGGAACACGTTTCAGGGATGCCCTACTGAAGCGAGCCCTGACAGGCCATGTTGTGATGCTGTCAACAGCCTGGTTTGTAGTGGAGGCCCACAGGCATTGAGGACTCTACAACTGTGAGACATATGACAAAGACGTGGTACCAGCACGAGAGAGAGATGTATGTTGCATGCAACAAAGCTTGGGTAGGTGAGTCATCCTTTGATGTTTCAGAGAGCGCCAAGGTCATGGAACACGTTTCAGGAATGCCCTACTGAAGCGAGCCCTGACAGGCCATGTTGTGATGCTGTCAAGAGGTGGTTTGTAGTGGAGACCCACAGACACTGAGGACTCTACAGCTGTGAGACATATGACAAACACGTGGTACCAGCACAAGAGAGAGAGATGTATGTTGCATGCAACAAAGCTTGGGTAGGTGAGTCATCCAAGCTCTTTGGAAGTGAATTTCCAGTCATTGGACATGGAGCTGCAGGATTTGATGTTGAAACCCTTGCTGAGTTCCAGCCTTGATTTGGTCTAGTATTTCCTCACAATGGAATGGGAATGTGTATTCAGTTGTATGTATGTTGGAAGTATGTAATTTGTCTTTTGATTTTACAGGGGCTTAGAATTTAGAGATTGTCCTGAGTCTCAGAAGAGGCTGAACACCAAGCTTTTTGAAGACTGTTAAAACTATTAAAGACTATTGGGACTTTTAAGGTTGGACTAAATATATTTTGTTTTATGATATGGTCATGAGCCCATGGGGATCAGGGAGTGGAATGGAGTTGTTTGAATGGGAATGACTCCATAGGCTCCAAGTATTTGGAAACATAGTCCCCAGTTCAAGGTGTTGTTTGGGGAGGAAGTGTGGCCATGCTGGAGGACACACATTGCTGGGGGTGGAGCTTGAGAGAATATAGCCATGCCCAGCCTGAGCCTAGCTGTCTCAGCTTTCTGTGCCTGCTTGAAGATGTGATTGCTCAGATTGCTGCTCTGGCCATGGTAAGCTCAAACAAACCTTTCCTTCTATGAGTTACCTTGGTCACAGTGCTTTATCACAACAACAGAAAAGTACCCAACAGAGATACTAAAGCCATTATTACAGGGGTAAGGTTGTGACTGTGATTTCATCAATGACTAGTAATATTGATGATTTCACATATCTGTTGGCCATTTTCATGGTTTCCATTGAAAATATCTACTTGGCTGTCTTATCCACACATGACTCAGATTATTTGAACTCTTCCCTATTGAGTTCTGGGTTACCGCATAGTCTGATCTGGATATTAGCCCATGTTAGATGTTTGGGTTCAAGTCTCTTCTGTTCTGGGTCATTGCTTTACTCCATGCTCTTTCCCCGTTACTGTTCAGAAGATACTTAGATAGACCCGGTCCCATATGTCTAAATTTGCTTATACGTGTGTGTGTGTGTGTGTGTGTGTGTGTGTGTGTGTGTGTGTGTGTGAGAGAGAGAGAGAGAGAGAGAGAGAGAGAGAGAGAGAGAGAGAGGCTATCAGTTGAATAGTTTCAGGTCTTTAGTTGAGTCTGAGTTGATTTTTGTAACTCCAGGGAGATGGGCTGCAGTTTCTTTCCTGTAGTGCGCATCAACTTTCCCATTACCATTTACAGAGAACGTAGCCTCTTTCTGCTAGCAGTCAGTCAATAATCATGTGACTGTGTATTCATGAGTTCACTTTGAGACTCTGATTTCCCTTATCTACTTGTCTTGTTTCATGCCAGTTCCATGCTGTTTGATTATGACTGCTTTGCTATTTATTTTTAAGACATGTAATATAATACAACCCAATCTATTTTTGCTCAGGATTCCTTGGGATACTCAGGATTATTTTTTAATGTACTTATTATTTATTTGTTATTACTTATTATTTTGTGGTTGTATACCTATTTTCAGATACTTGCATAGTTTTGTAAAGAATGTCATTGATATTTTGGTAGTGATTTTTTTTGGTAGTGATTTTTTATTATCAACATTACAATAATAATAATTCTTCTAAACAATGAACATGGATTTCTTTTTCTTTTCATTTTTTTCTTTATTTTTTGGTACTATTCAATTAATTTCCTCAGTCATTTATAGTTTTAATTGTAGATATCTTTCATCTCTCTGGCTAAGTTCATGTGGACTTCTTTAGCTATTATAAATTGAATTTCTTTATTAGTTACTGTTTCAGAAAATTCACGGTTAATATGTTCCTATGTTTCTGAAGTTGACATTTTGTGAAGTTTATATATTCATTTTATTTCCTGAGAATTTGCTGAAGTTTTTCTTAGGTTGTTGGTGGAGTCCTGGGGTTCTCTGCATATAAGATCATACCATGTGGAGACTAGCTGCTTGACTTCATCTTTTCCAGTTTGGGACATTATTTCTTTCCCTTCCCTGATTATTCTGGAAAGCATTTTTAGAACTGTTCATAAAGACAGTGAAAGTGCCTGTGACCTTTAGGTTCTCATCTTACAGAGACAATGTCAGCCTTTCAATATATTGGTTAACTGCTGCCTTTGTATGTGGCTGTTATATTTAGATATGCATCCTTTCCATACCCAGTGTCCTCACTGTCTTTATCACAAGGATGAATGGGAATTTATCAAATGATTTATCTGCCTCTATAGAGAGAGTGTCTGTTTTCTTATGCATTTTTGTTATGCTGTACCACCTTTACCATATGAACAACCTTGCAGGATGAATGATAAATAATCATGATAAATAAGATCATGACAAATAATCTTTTCATTGTGTTCTAAGATTCAAGTTTCTAGCATTTAAAATATTTTGAACTATCTTCACCTGAAAGATTAGCCTAAATTTAGTGTGTTTTTTTTTTTTTTTTATGTCTTTGGTTTTGTTATCAAAGAAATGCCAGTCCCTTAGAAGATATTGGGGATATTCTTTGATCTTTTGTCAAAGATTTTTATTTTGGGGCTGGAGAGATGGCTCAACAGTTAAGAACACTAGCTATTCTTGCAGAAGACCCTGGTTCGAATCCCAGCACCCACATGGCAGCTAACAGTGTGTTTTTTTTTTTTTTTAATGTCTTTGGTTTTGTTATCAAAGAAATGCCAGTCCCTTAGAAGATATTGGGGATATTCTTTGATCTTTTGTCAAAGATTTTTATTTTGGGGCTGGAGAGATGGCTCAACAGTTAAGAACACTAGCTATTCTTGCAGAAGACCCTGGTTCGAATCCCAGCACCCACATGGCAGCTAACAACTGTCTGTAACTCCAGTTCCAGGGGATCCAAAAGCCCCTTCTGTCCTCCACAGGCATTGCAAGACGCGGGGGCACTTACTTACATGCAGGCAATACACACATACACATAAAAATAATAAATAAAATAGTTTTTAAAGATTTTTATTTTATTGTATGTTAATATGTTCTTGTGACTGCATGAGCTTATGTGCAATGTGTTCATGCAGGTGCCTGTGTTAACCAGAAGAGGGGATCAGGTCCCTAGGAACTGGAATTACAGATGTGAGATGCAATATGTGTGCTGGAAACTGAATCTTGGTCCTCTGCAAGAACAGCAGGTGTTTTTAACAGCTGAGCTCGCTCTCTAGCCCCTCCCCCACTTTTTCTTTAGTAATTTGAGAATTGGTATTATTCCACCTTTAAATGTTCAGTTCTGAAAGGAAACCCTCTGACCCTGATCTTTTCATTGAGGGATGTATTGACCACTGATCTCG
>NW_008328543.1:731047-790688 GCF_000622305.1 Nannospalax galili
TTTAAGAATCATCTCTTCTTTGCATTGGCCTTTGAACTGTTTTTCATGTGTTTTATTTAAACTCTGTTTCTTAACAGTTTCACTTTCTACTCATTCTGGATTCTACCTTTTCTGTTTCTTTTGAAAGGTATGATGGCTTGCTTATTCGAGGTCTTTCTGCCTTTACTTATTTATTTAATTTTCCAGAAAGAGTTCACACTGTAACCCAAAATGGTCTGTAACTCCTGCCTCAGCCTTCCAAGAGCTGGATTCATTACTTGAGCACCACCACACTTTTCCTGCTTTTCTAATGAAAGTTTCTGTGCGACCAAGACCCTTCTACCTGCTCTGTCTCAGCCTCGTTAAACATGCTATTTAATTTAAATATCTTTTCATGTCAAAGTTAATAGATGTTTCCTCTGTTCTTAGAATATACTTGAAGTGGTGACTTGACCTCCTCGTACAAAGTTGAATGATTTAATCAAGCTGATTACCACGTCTGTAACTCAGTTATATTTTGTGCTGAGAAAATTGAAATTTGTTCTCATTGATTTGAAATTTACAGCATCTCCATAACTGTGGTCCCAGTGTTGTCTGTGTAATGCTTAAAACATATCCCACAGTCTAAGTGAAACTCAGAACTGTCCTGCTATAACCCTCCTGTCTGCTTCGTCCTCTCCCAGGCGTGGCGATTAGCATTCTGTGTGCTTCAGATTTAAGTATGAGATCATGTGGCATTTGTCTTCTGTCTGGTTTATTTCACTTAGCATAACGTGCATGTTGTGACTGCCAAAGCGTCCTCCTTTTAAAAGGATGGATAGTAGTTCTTTGAATGCATGCACTAAACTCTGTCCCTTAATCTGATGATACTTAAATTTGTTCCCATCTTGAGACTTCAATATGCACGTTAGTCTTAATACTTAGAGCTCTCAGGTCACTATTCTAAATCTACCATCTGTCTTTTCCCTCATGCCTCAAATTGGTGTATTTAGGGCGAGGCTGTGACAATGGGATGCCTAAAGAACTATGACTGTTTTTCTAAGTTCTGATGTGTTTTGTAGCTTACTTTGGGATGTGCTGTATGATTCCATTCTAATGACTGAGTGCGAATCCTGCTCTCAAAGTCACCTTGGGGCAGACACGTGGCAGCAGTTACTGGAAAGTTCAGATCTGTACACCACCTTTGTTCACTACAATGTGAAAAATGTCTAAGTCTCTGCAATCAAACATTAGCAATTCCATCACACTTTATGTATCTTGATAATTTTTTGTTTGCTTTGTTTTGTTTTAGTGTTGGGGATGGAACCAACACATGGACCTCATAGCTTAGAGTTGCTGGATACTCTGCCGCTCAGTTATATCCACAGCCCTTCGCTCTTCCTACATAATCATTATACATGCATGTGTGTTTAAAAATATTGAATTTCTTGGGGCTGGAGAGATGGCTCAGTGGTTAAGAGAACTGACTGCTCTTGCAGAGGGGCAATCCCATCACACTTTATGTATCTTGATAATTTTGTGTTTGCTTTGTTTTGTTTTAGTGTTGGAGATGGAACCAACACATGGACCTCATAGCTTAGAGTTGCTGGATACTCTGCCGCTCAGTTATATCCACAGCCCTTCGCTCTTCCTACATAATCATTATATATGCATGTGTGTTTAAAAATATTGAATTTCTTGGCGCTGGAGAGATGGCTCAGTGGTTAAGAGCACTGACTGCTCTTGCAGAGGACCAGGGTTCGATTCCCAGCACCCACATGGTGGTTAACAACCATCTGTAACTCCAGTTCCAGGGGATCCAATGCCCTCTTCTGACCTCTGTGGACATTGCAAGACAGGGGCATTTACACACATGCAGGCAATACACTCATACACATAGAAAAATAAAATAACACTAAATGTAAAACGTATTGAATTTCTGATGTCATGCTGAGAAGTGAGGGATTAGTTCATGAGTGGTGGCAGTGCGAATTACTGACAATGAAGTGGGTGCTAAGAACCTTGAACTGTGGAAGCCCCGAGATGAGGTTTAAAGCAATCATAACAGAATGAGAAAGGTAAACAGGAATCTGCCCTCCCCATGAGGGTTTATTACCCATCTACCCACCACTGAAGTCTTTGTTTGTGAACTGCTACAATCCTGTGGTGTCTTTATGTATGACTGCCTGTTAACTACCACGTCTACCTCTGGAATGCCCTACGTGCTTATCCCTCTTTGCTTGCTTACTATAAATTTCCCTGAAAACCTGAGCTCAGAGCTGGCACCATTACAGAATAATCCAGGTGTCAGTCTACCACTAGCATAAATTTCCTTTTTACCTGACTTGGCTACTGGTCTCTTGATTGTCACAAGTTTCCATCTACCCACCACTGAAGTCTTTGTGAACTGCTACAATCCTGTGGTGTCTTTATGTATGACTGCCTGTTAACTACCACGTCTACCTCTGGAATGCCCTACGTGCTTATCCCTCTTTGCTTGCTTACTATAAATTTCCCTGAAAACCTGAGCTCAGAGCTGGCGCCATTACAGAATAATCCAGGTGTCAGTCTACCACTAGCATAAACTCCCTTTTTACCTGACTCAGCTACTGGTCTCTTGACTGTCACAAGTTTCCATAACACAACATTTAGTGTTTGAACAGAAGAGCATACAGGATAACATTTGCGGAGAATTTCACAGAAATCAAGTAAGACATAAAAATGATCGGGTAATATCAGGATGATTCTTCCCTTAGGTAGATGTTTACTGCTGGTAAACATATATTTATGTTTTTTTAAAAAACATATATATTGCAGTTTTTTGTATTATAGGGTATTTCTGAGGTAGCTAACAGCCTGGGGACAGGTGAGGAGGGAGTTGGTCTTCCTAAAGGCATAAAACCCTAAAGGCATTCCTAAACCCTCTGCATTATCTTCTCTTTGTGTCACAACTGGATTCATAGCACCACAGTTGTTGTAAGGCCTTCTCATTATTCACACATCTTCAGAGATATGAAGCTGCTTCTGTTTGTAAAGACATGATAATAACTCTCATTTATATCTCTTGCATCCCCTGAATAAATATTCATGAATCCCAATTGTCAGTAGTGAGAGTGCATTTCCTCTGATAAACGCACAGTCCTTTCAGGCAGTGCTCTTCTGCACAGATTTTTCCCACACTTCGTTTTTCTCTTTCCCTGTCTTTGCACACAGGTGCCTACAGACAGCATTTAAGCTGCTAATAAGACTTTTGTCTTTCTAAATTTTTTCAGAAATTGTCTTTTATTCTTTAGAGCTTACTACGTAAAATTCATTTTTTTAATGTGTGAACTTCACTGGAAACTCGGTGAAGTGCCGTATCCCATCATGCAGCAGTTCAGTCGTCTTTCCTCCCCCTGCTCTTCATTGTTCAGTCAGCCAGTCTTTCTTGTTTCCCAACATAAAGAAGTCAATATTTTCTGGGCAACGATAATTATACCTCTGTGCTTTGGCTGTAGACATACCTACTTTAAGAAAAAATTAAGATTGGGTATATCAGGAAAATCTAAGAAATCAGTTCAAATTTCTATAATAATAATCAAGCGTTTATGAATTCTTTAATCTATCTGAAGGTCCACAGGACCACAGAGCAAGAGCTTGTTAACCATTATGTCCTGGTGGTAATGCCTTAGCACTCAGGGATAAAAACTAGAGGGGCAGAGAGCAAAGCAAGCTCGTGCGATAATGTGATGGTTTGGGAAACTGGGATCAAAGAAGAAACTCATTGTTATCCTCAGGAATTAGAGAGCATAACTTCACGTGGGAGCAGTCATGTGAGAAGGATGACTTGGGCTGGAGCCTCTGCTCCTATGAGGCAAAATAAACCAATTTAAATAGATTATCTCAGGTATTTTGTTGTCTCAAGATTTACAGCACCGACAAGCATTTATTATTGCATAGCTTCTCAGGGTCAGGAAGCCTGTTCAGGTGAATCTGTCAGGGCCCCTGTCGAGATGCTGCTGTGCACTCTGTGATGATCTAACGGTCTAGAGACAAACTCCCATCCAGTGGAACAGACTTGGAACATCATGAGAAAGTACAGGACCAGCAACCACCGTCAAGTGCCTGCAAGACCCACATAGAAAGGAAATTCCTCTCCAAGGTTTAAGTTGATAAAGGATGAGAGATTTTTTTTAATTGATAAAGAATAAAATTGTGATGAAACAAGGCTACTTCAAGTAAGTATCAAACTATTTCTATCCCGGAAAAACCATGAATATTTTACTCACCCCCCCATTTAATTAGACCATGCATTCAGCTGAGTGTTATTATGGGAACAGTGTGTTAGGATGTCTAACAGGCTGTATACATTAGAATCCCCAACTTAATCTCCTTATAAGGCAATCCTTTCTGATTGTCAGTCATAATTCCTATTTATTTAGGAATAAATCTGTAGACCTCTGGAACAGGAGCTTTTTGTTTGCTTTTTAGGCACAGGGCACACTCTCATAAGCTGACTTCCTACTCACTACGCACCTCGGTCTGGCGTCAAAATTGTAACCCTGCCTCCGCTCTGATGCTCTCCTTTCTGGGCGTCATGAGAAATGTCTCTTGTCTAGTTTGATGTACTCATGCTGGTAGAAAACACATTTCAATAGCTGAGGCATCATGTTGTACACAGAATGGAACTGACGTCAAAAAATGACAAGGTTTTCCCCACAGTGCTACAGGAAAAGTTACATGACAAACAAATATCTTCTAAATTCTTAATCTGGGAAATTCCTGACATTTTGAAAATACTTTTAAATTTCTTCTTTTTGAACTAATGTTAGAATAAAAAACAGTGAAACTTCATATATATATATACATACATAAATGTATATAAACGTTTTTCTTTCTTCTTGTAATATAGAAAAATTGTGTTAAATTTCTTTAATGTCTAATTAGATAAATACAAATATGGAAAAACATTAGGTTGGCAAATGAAATTAACAACGTGGCATCTGCAGCACCTATCTCCTCACTGCCAAATATTTACCCAGAGAAAAACATTCTTTGCTGTCAGATTTTATTACAGCTCACACTGAGTAAGAGAAGGCTCTCAGGAATATTTCTTGTTTGACAAGAAATGAACACAATGTCATTTGCTTTCTGTTTGTGGAAAGACAAAAAATAAACATTCATTTCAGTGATTGTGACATCTTCCAACTTCAAACGTTCCCCCTATTAAAAATAAATTGTGGTATAGAATAGCATGAAATAAGAAATGTGGCTACCCATACGTACTTTTCTGGCATTATAAAAGGCAAAACAACTGAGCTGGGGGCATCTCAGGCAGCCAGTTCTGATATCAATATGATTTGGGAATGAAAATATATAAAACATGCACTGTAGACTCCTCAGAGCAGGCTTGCTAGAGCACTGGGTGTGGGGATTCAGCCCCAGGAGGGTGTGAACCCCGCTTTCTCCAACTGCCATCACTGATGGTACGCATGATTACCGCTGCTTCCTAATTGATTAGTGTTGTGTGCATTCAAACACTCAAAAACTATTATTAGATATTATTACAAATAAAAACTCCCACAGATGCATACTGATTCTGGGCAGCTGTTTTCACCCTTATTTTTTCAGTCTGCTTTTATTTGATTCCCAATATGTTTGCTCATCATGGACTGACAATGTGGGACTATAATTAGGACGAAGCAGTGGGGGGCGAGGGGAGAACCAGAACTCCAAGTTGAATCTTTTGCCTCTAGGTTAGAGGAGGCTGGAGGTAAAGAAAAAGAGAATTAAAAACATTATGCCAGCTATTTAATATATCACAGCCTTGTCACTGAGTCTCTGTTTTTTCTTGACTGAACATGTCAGATTAAGGACAAAGTCCAGAATGACTCAGCTTTTTTTTCCATGCTTTGCATTGTAAAGGATGTGTGTCAGTGTCCTTCTGGTATCCCTATATTCTAACTCAGTCAGACAAGATGAATGGATGCTGGGTAACTATCATATCACATATCTGGTGACTCTAGTTATCTATAATAAGGGTCATACCTGTAGATTACTGAGATTGCATTTAAATATTGTGAACACACACACACACATACACACACACACACACACACACACACACATTCAAACAAGCCAACCCATAGGTGTGTGAGGCCATGTGTACATTAATTAGATTGATTTAATCATTTTAATGCATAAAACAAATTGTCAATTTTAATGATATATTTATTTGGAAATTATCTTACATAATTAAGAAAATGGCCATGGGTGTCAAGGAAGCAATGCGGAAGTCCAGCAGGGTATGTTGTGCAAACACCCATCTTCTTCCACATTTCATGAGGCATTGGGGTCCCATAGGATAGCTGTGGACATCTTACCACTTCCCGATGCCCTTTCTGTGTGCTTCCACCACATCACACCTTGGGTGTCCAGGGCTGTGTACAAGCATCGTCTCCCCTAAGAAACTTGGACCACTTCTGCTTAATTAAACTCATGTTTGCAAAATAGCCAAATCCATCTTCTTTGAATTCCGTCTCTATCCTCCTCCCCTTAACTCAGCTTCCACTACCACCTCATTGGGCAGAGGGTCTGTGACCTTTCCCCTTCTTTTATTTCTAGAGAACTAAAACTCTAGGTATACATGAGATCGGGTTCCAAAGTTTGCACCAGCTTTGAAGACCTTTGATATTTCTCTTCTTCCCTTCCACCCTCTCTCTGTTCAGTGTCTAAGATCAAGCGGAGCCTGCATCTCTTATGAGTTCTGCTGCATGGATTTGTCTCTGACTGCTAGGACCAAGGGATCCTGCAGCTTCTGATGCCATAGGAATGTGTCATGACGCTAGAGGTGGATCCCAGCCACATCCTCCAATGTCTGAGAATGGCATAGAAAGCATTGAGTTTTGAATGACCAAGGGATCCTGCAGCTTCTAATGCCATAGGAATGTGTCATGACGCACAACAAATAAGATTTCTTTCAGTGCTGGAGGTGGATCTCAGCCACATCCTCCAATGTCTGAGAATGGCATAGAAAGCATTGAGTTTTGAAAAGCTGCAGCCATCAAAGCTATATAACTGCTTATATTGTTGTGTCCCCAGGAGCCTGGTTCCTCCAAGGGGTGGGGCCTGCTGTGGAGAATTGACTGGGGAGAATTAGCAGAGGAGGGAGGGGCTTTTGGTGCTATCTTTGAAGAGGCATACAGGAACGATGGCCCCAGTGGGCACGAGAAGGGGCATTTGCCAACCTGGGGTGAGACCATGGACCCACAAGGCATGGGCGAAAGCTAACGGTGACTACGGGTGGTGTGTGGAGGCGATCTGGAACCACAAGCCACTGAGCCATGGAGAGAAACCGGCACAGGGTGTTCGCCTTGGTATGGAGGCTGGGTGTTCGCCCTTGTAAGTTACTCTAGTCCCCCTCCCCAGGATTAAACTATGAAAAATTCAGATAAAGATGTGCTATGTAGTTTGTCTACCCGTGCCTGGAGCAAAAACCCTAAGAGAACTCGGGGGACAATTGTTAACTGGAATGATAGCAAAATTCATCACTCAGAATTCACTCGTCTTATAAATCTATAAGGTATGGAAGAACTGAGGTATATTCTAATATGTAGTAAGAATTTCTAATTCCTGTCCCCAGAGTCTCATAAATCACAGGAGGCATGGCATGGACTGAGGTCATTTTCAGGGAAAATGTAATATTGTAGCTGAAGATAGGTGGTCCAGATGAGCCCCATCCAGCAGAATTCCAAAATGTGCTGTTGAGACCCCAATTTTCACATGCATCCACTAATAATCTGTTAGGCTAGAAAATAGATTACAGTGAACCCTTTCCCAATGGCTTGTGTTCCTGAAAACTAGGGAAATGTTGACCCAGTAGCAAGTGGGAAGTGAAATGTGACAAAGACATGTTGGGGCTGTACACAGGTAAACGAAGAATTGAAAAAAAAAAATGCTAGGAAGGCGCCCAGATCAGGCTCCATGAAGCTTCAACACTTGGTTTCAGACCTCCAGGCTCCACATCACTGAGGCAACACATTCTGGTGAGTGCCATGCTGTGGGCTGAGGCAGTGGAGGAAGTTAACCTAAGGGCTGTGAGCCATCCTATAATAAACAGCAGGTAAAGGGAAGATTCTCCTGTGAAATCAAAGCCTGAATTATGACGCAGCGCCACAGCATCAGACATGTGGTTATGTAGTTTAAATTCCCTCGCGCAGAAATTTGAGAATAAAAACTGCAGTTTCTGCATTGGGGTACAGCCTGAAGGAATAAAGTAACGAGAGGGGATGTGTCTCGGGGTCCTTGCGGCAGCGAGAGCCCGCTTACCTATATATTCACTGCTTTAAAGGGCTCTGCGGGACTCAGCCCCTAGGGAAACAGTCGCAAGAACACAATACGCAGCCATCCAATCTTTGTTTTGCCCACAGAGCAGCGAGGGAACCTTATGTAAGCGTGCTTCTCAAAGGAAGGACACATTTTCTCACAGAGTCCAGCCCACCCTGAGCACTTCGGCAGCACCTTGATGTGTAAAATTCTCTCTAGCAATAGCACATCACTGTTCCATAAGATGTCATACATAAATGTGCTTGGGAGATATGGAAATGACCTTTCCTCATAAAGCAGCTCCTCAGCATTGAGTTCAGGAGACTTGCATTTCCTGACCTCTGAGTTTGCTAACTTGTCAGTAGTTTCTTCCCTTCCTTGTTTGTTTAATTGTTGAGAATTTCATCAAGGACATTGTTTTTACCTTATTTCCATCCCTCCCACTTCCTCTTCAGTTCTCTTCGTGCCCTCCAACTCCTTTCAAGGTTTTGTCTGCTGCTTTGATTGTTTTATATACACATATATCACCAAGTCCATTTAGTGGTGATCGTGTGTCCCCATGTTTAGATCTGCACACTTGGATTTGATTACCAACAGGGAGCTAGTTCTTAGAGAAAACTGACTGTCCTTCCTCAGTATGCATTGATTACCTGTTGCTCTTCATCTTGTGGTGGGAACCCCTGACCTTCCCCCTGTCCACCTTGGCATGCCACCTGGTTTTGCCATTCTGCAGCTCTCAGTAGACTGACAACACTGCGGCGATTTCCCTGCTGTAGCTTCTCTATCATGTCTAGAATAAAACCAGTATTAATTAGCAGCAGGTGCCTCTCCCGACTCTTACGTTCTTTCTGCCCCCTCTCTGTGCTATTCCCTGAGCTGCAGGGTAGAGGTCGATTGTAGACGTGTCACTTAGGACCAGGCACCTCACAGTCACTCATTCCCTGCATTTGACCAGTGGTAAAGCTTCATAATAGTCTCTATCTGTTGCAAAAAGAAACTTCGTTGATGACTGGTGAGAGGAGCATTTGTCTGTAAATATAAGAATCCATATTTAGAATAAGTAAGGAATTGTGTTGTCTAGGGACATGACAGCAGTGGGTTTTTCTCTAGGGTCTATGACCTCTCAAGCTATATATTTGGCTGTTTATAGTAGCAGACATGGTTTCCCTCCTGCTGAATGGCTCTTTACTCAAATTGGACAGCTCTTAATAAACCCCCAAATAAAACTACCACTACTTCACTAATAGAGATAATTTTCTGAATCAGTCATTATTGTCATCCCTAGATTTTACAACTGGGTAGGATCATTGATTGGTTTGTCTCCCTTGTCAGCTTGCATAGCACCTTCTGATACTATGAGCTAGTCTTCGGGGAGGAGGCTTCCAGGTCAGTTCCAGCTAAACTGCTGCATGTCCTGTGTCTGAAGTAAGTTGTGTCCTCAGCAAAGTTCTGGGAGGAAATCAGAAAAGAAGATCCGTGTACACAGGACCTACAGGCTGGCATCACTGAGACAACACAAGGGGCAGAAAGAACTCTGCAGTAGCTGTCGGTTTCTCCTCATATCAGCTTGGCACGTCCAACAACATCCAGAAACCCCTTGAGAAGGAGGTTCCCCAGATGCCATCTTCAAGAAAGGAGTCAATTGATCCATAAGGCAAGAGTGTCAGAAACAGAAGATAATAGGTTCCTCAGAAGATGAAGACACAGGTAGTCAGAAATCACATTTTGAGAGATGCCAGTGTGTGTAAAGTAGAAAATGACTAGACTCTAATAACTTTGAGGATGATCTCTATTACATAATTATTATTGTTGTTGTTGTTGATATTTTATATTGAGACAGGGAATTCCCAGACAATCCGATTTGGCTTTGGACTCCTTCTCCTGCCTGGGTCTCTTAAGAGTTGGTATTACAGGAGTGTAGTGTCAGACCTAACTTTGAAGAATATTTTTGAGATTTTTATGAAGATATTAAAATTTAAAATCCCTCAATGGATGTGCAAACTCTCAGATCAAAATTCCATAAAAATATGTGGCTATTCCTTTAGAAAAGTCCATGATTTTACTTTAGCAGAATATATTGGTATAAGACCCTCAAACTATTATCTACTTAGCTAAAAGTACAACTATAGGAATCAGCCTTCTAGTTTGAGTTCACACACAAAGACTCAGCATTTGGTCTAGTTCATCAAATCTTATTTAAAGGGTGACTTTCAATCATTGCTTCATGTGGAGTCTTAAAATCTCTGTATCTCAAATCAATTAAGTCAGCTGTTCTAGCTGAGTAGACTCAGGGCATGGGACTTCCTAAGTTGATTTTAATGGGTGGTCAAGGCTGAAGACCCATGCTTACACTGAACAGATTTATCAGTCTATGACCAAGGTCTCTGCTTGGTAACAAACAAACGTCTGTAATTCTGAAGAATCTGGACTTCAGTATTTATCACTCAGAATGTATAGATGTGTAGGACTACAGACAATTAGGTGGGAATAGTCTGCATTTTAAAATTTAGAAAGGAAACGTGGTCTGATGCAGAAGTCTATGAGGAAGAGGGCATCACACCCTAGGAAGACATTTCAGTGGAACTCTAGAACACCAACACCTCCTTCTAAGAGAACAAATTTACATACAGGAAACTTCCTTAGAAAATAAGTCATTTTCCATGTGCTGAAGTTTTAGATACAGATTAGATCTTGGCCTGAATTGTTCTTAGAGGAAGCAGGGATTCTTCAGACTAATAATGGAATATGAGCTTGCCAATCATCTTTGTTCTGAGTTTTATTCATCACTGTTACCCCGTAACCTTTAAGCAGCTGAGTTTCTCATGAATGAATGACTGCCCAGGCCTCTCCATGCAAGAACACAGAAGTCTGTGCACATTCTTTCCGTGAGAAGACAGGAATGGAAGGGATGTCAGTGATAAATGAGTTTCTCTGGTCTTAACACTTTCAAGGTAGGAAGGAAAGGATAGATTTTGACCCAACATGGGGGTAAGCTGATTCTGGCACAGCTAGCACACCAAGAGCTGTTAGACCCTGGGCCTCAGGCTGGGCCTGGTAGACACCTGGGCTCCCAACACCAGGGGGGCTGAGGCAGGAGACCTACCAGATGTTCTAGATCATTCTGGGCCACATCGTGAGAAAACAAACAAGAGCAAACTGAACAGAAAAGAAATGTGGACCTCAGCCAAGTAGCCTAGATCTGCTCAAAACAAGTGGAAATGCAGAATATTAAGTGAAAGGTCGTCATCTCTGCTTCAGAAGTTCTCACATAACTTTCCCTCCCCATGGAAACTCACGTAGTTTCACAAAGAACGGGAAGGGAGAGGAGTGGTAAGTGTGTCTTCCATATGGCAAGAGTGTAATTGCCCCGTCACACTTTCCTTCATGTCTTCTAGTTCTGAGGAAAGAAGACTTGACCCGCCTCAGAACTTCCCAGGCCTAGTTAACGGCACAGACATGTTCAGAAAGAGGTGGTAGTTGAGTAACATTTACAACAACCTGAGTGCACGTGTGACATAAAACCAGCGTGCACGGGACTTTATAACGGCAATGCAGAATGAGTTGTTTAGCATCATTTGTAGTTTTATATGTGGACTATTTGGTGTAATGGTGATATTCTGACTCCTTAATATTCTTTTATGGACTGACTACCATAAGGACCTTCCTGAGGGGTTAGTGGCCAGCCTTCAGCCTTTGCACAGAAGTGGTACAAACTCAGATGAATGTCTGAGCAGCATGTGAGGAGCACAAACATTGTGGGATACTGTTACTGACAGAAAATAACTAACAGTTGCCACACATCTGCAGCTGTGCATTAGAAAACATTTACAAGAATGTCCTCTCATAGACCAGGTATACAAAGGAAAGTTCAAGTCTTTGAAACTTAATCTTTTGTATCTAAGAGCAAATCTGCTATCTATGAAATGCTATAGAAAAAACATCTAAAGGATACTGAAGGCCAACCTTAGTTGTTAATGACACATCTAGAAAGAAAAAACTACAGTTGAGGAGTTCCCTCCTTTGGATTTTCTGTGCATGTCTCTGGGACATTTTCTTGAATTCTAAGTGATGTGGGAGGGCCCAGCCCGCTGTGGGCATCAGTGCCATCCCTGGGCAGGAGGCCTGAGTTGTATAAGAAAGGTAGCTGAGCACAAAGTGGGAGTGAGCCGTAAGCGTCATTCCTCAGCTTTTTCTGCTGGACGCTCCGACCCTGAGCTCTTGCCTCGGCCTCCCTCAGTGATGCAGCCAAACAAACCCTGTCCTCTCCAAATTGCTTTCTGTTATGCTGTTTATCACAGCACAGAAAGCAAAGTAGAACAGAGACTAACCATCAAAGGAAAATGAACCAGTTTCCAAAAGTCGAGGAATTCCATAAGCTTCAACCATCTTCCCGGCAGGTTTGTCTGGAACAAATGGTAAGTTTGACCTTTTAGTTATGAAAATGCTACAAACTGTAAAATGCTTGAGATGGGCATTTTATAAAGATAATCTCCTTTCTATATACACTTACACATTTCTTACATTTCTAGACATGCTACATAAATATTATTATTGCCTAAGAAGGTCAAGAATACTTATAAGCTTATAATGAGGATAACCAGTTGATGAAATATGGTCATAAAAGAACAGCTTTTGAAACACAGTCTAAAAATTGACGCAAGGCTTGAACACAGGAGTGTCAGGTAACTTCTGAAAAATGCACACGCCTATGTACCCACCCGATTAGGTTAAGGGATAGGTTATTATGGAAATATGTAACAAGCCTGTTTTATTTTATTTATGTCTTTTAGTATGAGTCTATGTGTGAAATGGTTTTTGGGGGACGGGGGCATGTGCAATGTACCTGTAGAGGTCAGAAAACAACTATGGGTGACAGTCCTTGCCTTCGAGCTTGCTGGGGCAGTCTCTTGTTCACTATACAAAGCCAGCTTGCTGATGGACTTCCAAGAATACTCCTGTGTCTGACTCCTACCTCAGTAGCAACACTGGCACTACAGATGCGAGCGACCGCACCTAGCTTTACTGCGTTCCAGGAATTTGAACTTGGGTCCTCCTCTTCCTCTAGCAAATGTGTAAGCCACTGAGTCAAGTCCCCAGCCCTATTTTATTTTCAATATAAAGTGTATCTGCTGAATTAAATGAAACAAGTTAACCAAGCAGTCATTCTCCATATTAACTGTGAAGCCTGTATATTTTACGCAATAAACAGATATGGACATGTTAGGTTAATAATTAAATTAAAATATCACTGCTCTAAGTTTTCTGTTGAAGGATGTAAGAAATTTACCTGAGATTGTGTTTAAGAGTAGACAGGTCATATCATCTAAGGAGATAAAACTGCTATCTGATTGAAGTAATAATCATCTTAAACTTGCAGTATTTTTTAATTGAACAAATGACTCACAACCTTAGCTATATATAAATTGCTGTTTTATAGTATGAACAATTTACTCATATGATTTGTGTTTATTTACCTAATAAAACCACAGCTGTGAGAGACACTTCAAGTAGTCAATATGCAAAATTTTATATTGCTCTCACTTAGATTTGCAAATAGCCAATTGATAAAAGGTTGATTTATATTCTATATATTTTCTTTTTTAAAAGTATTTTATTATTTTTATTTTATGTATATGAGTGTAATGCCTGCATGCATGTAAGTGCACTTGTGTTAAGCAATGTCCATGGTGGTGGAATCCCCTTGGAACTGGAGTTACAGATGATTGCTAGTTGCCATCTGGATGTTGGGAATTGAACCTGGGTCCTCTACAAGAGCAGGTAGTGCTCTGTGCTGGATAACTTTAGTGTTGTGCTGGATAGCTTTAGTGTCAACTTGACACACCTGGGTTGAGGGAGCCTCAATCGGGAATTGCCTCTATTGGATTTGGCCTGTGGCCATGTCTGAGGGGCATCTTCTTGATGAGTGAGAGGGCCCAGCCCACTGTGGGTGGTGCCACCTCTGGGCAGGTGGGCCTGTGTTGCATAAGAAAGCAGGCTGAGCAGGGGCCAGGGGAGCAAGCCAGTAAGCAGCGTTCCTCCATGGCCTGTGCTCCAGCTCCTGCCTCCAAGTTCCTGCCCTGAGTTCCTACCTTGGGCTCCCTAATGAACTGTGACCTGGGAGATATAAGATAAACAAACCCTTTCCTCCTCAAGTTGGTAGTGGTCAGAGTGTTTTGTCACAGCAATGAAGAAACAAACTAGAACATGCTCCTAAAATCTGAGTCATCTCTCAAGCCCCTATATTCGGTATATTTTCACATTAAGTACTTGGAATAATAGGTGCCTTCATCAAGGGTATGGTTATCCAATGTCTATAGCAGAAATTTAAAGGATAAATTCTATGCTGTTGGCTGGTAGATATAAAGAATGTTATTTTAACCCACTGCTAAACCAGATCTGCCAAAGGGTCTGCATCCTTGAATCCACACATCAATGAGACTTTTAATAGAAAAATTTCACTATTAAACAGTGGGAATAAAGAAATAGTGTGTTACTACTAATTGAAAATGCAAGTACATATGCAAATACAAACCAATTTGGGAAAAAACTAACCTATATATTTCATTCAAACATATAGAGTTTGGAGAAAAATATTAAACAGACTATTTTTGCTGAATAGACAGATTATTTGTGCCCTGTTCCCTCACAAGCACTTGTGGTGGCTAACCACTGCTAATGTTTACTTGTAAAAATCATTAACAATTTTCTAAGAATTATATAATTAACAGTGCAATCTGAGTATCATATAACCATTAAGTGAGAGCTAAACCAACAAAATAGGGGAAAATATCCCCCAAAGAAGCAGTAAGAGGGAAAGTCTGGGGATAAAATAATTGAGGACAATTCTGGCATCTAAGGATCTGTATCTGCTCCTCACTGCTACGCAGGGCTGGTCCCTATGTCTCTTTCTTGGGATAATCAGATGGATTTCCCATGGAAGAGTCAACACCTGCATGTGTTGACCCAATGACTGTACTCTATGTCTACACAGCCTGGAGGAGGCACTCTTGCTCCAGTCTTGGGGTAAGGGGGTTAGCTTGAATTGTTCACTTGACACAATCCAGAGTCACCTGGGAAGAAAGTCTGAATAAGAGCATACCTAGATCAGGTTGACCAGTGGGCAAGTCTTTGGGGGATTGTCTTGCTTAGGCTAAGTGATGTGGGAGCCACGCCCACTGTGGAGGTATCCCTCCCTGGATTTGTGTCTTGGACCATAAGTGTGGAAAGAGCCGAGCACAACCATGCATTGCCATTATCTCTGCTCTTCACTGTGATGTAGCTAGATGCTTCAATTCCAGGCACCATGAATTCTCTGCTAGGATGGATTGTAACCTGGGGAACTGAGACAAATAAACCCTTCATCCCCTTCATTGGAGTTGTCATAGTAACATAAAATGATGCTAAGACAGTAGGCATTAAAGAAACTCTCAAGTCATTGGAACTGTAGTTATGACATTAAGGAGATTACACCCACCCACACATTTAATTAATTAATTTTTCTAAAATAATATTCTATTTAATATTTATACCTGAATACAATGTGTTTGGATTCAATTACCCTCCATTTCCATCCATCCAATTATTCTCCTGCTACCCCAGGTTTCCCTCCAAACTTCTTGTACTCTCTCTTTAAAATTTTAATACCCACTGAGTCCACTTAGTGCTGTCCATATGTGCCCGGGTCCATCTACTAGAACATGGATACATATGTCCGTAGGTATTCTAAAATCTATGTGATTACAGTCTTCTATCACAGACATGAAGTTTTTTTTTTTTTTTTTTTTTTGGTCTTTTTGAGACAGGGTCTCCCTGTAGCCCCAGTTGTCCTGGAACTCACTATATAGACCAGGCTGGCCTTGAACTCACAATGATCAACCTGCCTCTGCCTCCCAAATGCTGGGATTAAAGGCATACATCAACACACCCAGCTAATTTTGGCAACTATTATTTTATTAGGAATCAATATTAGTATAATTTTAATGATGAAACTATTTACAGTGCCAAAATACCAGATAAAAAGGAAAAGCAAACAGATTATAACATTATGTTAATATTTGCAAATTGCAATAAATGAGTCTCTGATTAAAAATTTGGATTCAAGTGGAGCTACTTTAAATGACTTGATATATATATTAGATAACAAAGTTACATATGGAACAAGTATTGGATGATGTGTGTGCATGTGTGTGACTATGTGAGTATATGTGAGGGTATTATGTGTGTGGAACTGTTTCAATTCATGTGGTATGCATGTGTGAGTGTATGTGTGAGTGCATATATGTGTGTGAGTGCATGTGAGTGAATTGTGAGTGTGTATGTGAATGTGTGAATATATGTATGACTGTATGTATGTGTTTGAATGTGTGTGAATATGTGTGTGTGCATGTGTGAGGGGAGTGTGAGTGTGTGAATGTGTGAGCGAGTGCCAGTGAGTGCATGTGTATTTGAGTGAGTGAATGTATGTGAATGGGTGCACTCATGTGTAATTGTGTAGGTTTGTGAAGGATGTGTGCATGTGTGAGTGCATGTCTGTGTGTGTATGAGTATGAAGATGTATGTGAATCTGTACATGAGTGTGTTGGGGACAATATTCAGTAATGATAAGGTACTGAATTAATAATGAGTAGCAAAATCTTATCTTTGAGCCTTTCCACGCACATATTACATATTCCTAGGATTTTACTTACAATATCTCACAAATATTTCAACAGAATATTCTACTTAATATCCTTATCCCACCTTACTCCCGAGGGAACTGGTACTCACCAAGTGTGTTTTTCATGGATAAATACTTAGAAAATGGTGAAGGTTGACCATTAATCTCTATTCTAAGACAAATATCTTTTATTTAGTAAAATGGAACATAATGGGGTAAGTCTATTTCCACAGAGGCCAACCTTATTTATACAAGCTGGATTTAGAAAAAAATCAAAATAGTGTAAAATGGTGGTTTTATTCAGTGACTGTATTAAATATATACAGACTCCCATATTATTACATATTATCAATGTAACTATAGATATTGTGTAAAACCATTAATAAATGATAACAGCTGTACTTTCACAGTTATAGAGATTCAGTAAATATAGTTACTTTGAAGAATGTTTCAGATTAGTATAATCACCATGATTTCTTAATATTAACATTTTTAATATTGGCTTCATATGTCATTGAAACGTAAGAAGTAATAGAAGAAAACGCCATAGATACAGGTAAAATACCATTTATACTCCATTTTCCCCATGGTGACTCTTGCTTGAAATTAGAGTCTGAAGTAGCCCATGTATGTTTAGGAAAAATCTCAAATTCTGGTTTTATATATTTATAGTCAGATTCCACATGAACTCTGTCCTGATCACACACGCTATGACTGTAAACACTGAAGGCAGACAGGTACTGTGAGACTCCACATTGCTGTTTAAGGGTTATCTGAACCAGCCTGGGAGGTCAGCCAGCACTACTAATGGAGACTCCCAGGGGTTACAGCCTGCCTTTAGCATTTAGAGTACTTCTTCCTAATTCAGAGATTCACAACCCACATCTATCAAACAATCTTCAATCTTGGTGTATTGGCGTGCAACTTGATCTCAGAATTTGGAATACACAGGCAGGAAGTTCATGGGTTCTAGGCCAGCCTGGGTTTGCACAATAACATACTGTCTCAAAAAACACAAAACAGCCAGGGAGGTGGTGCAAGGCTTTAATTCCAGCTCTGGGGTTAAATAGGGGGTGGAGTGGAAGAACACTGATCTCTGTAAAATGGAAGCCAGTCTCAAGTCTACACAGCCAGTTTCAAGCCAGCGGGGGCTACAGAGAGACGTAACCAAACAAAACAACAGAACAAACATAACAAAGAAAAAGCCCCAAGCAAAGAAATAATTAACCTTCTGAGGCGCTTTACGCAAAGCATATTCTTACTCCACTCCTGTAGGGAGAAGAACTCAGTTAAAAGTCTAATAAAATGTACCTTATCCAAAACTACACTCAGTAAATAGTCCTTTTACTTTTTCTATATTTGAGAAAAATGCAGGGATTCCTAACATTTTGACTCTGAATTTAGTCTTAGACAATTAGCAAGATACTAAAGTTGTAAGAGGGAATTTCCACTGAAGTTAAAATAGGGTTCACTATTGCACACCATGAATTTGATCAGGAACTGGCCTTCCTTTCCTTTCTCACAGACTGAATAAAAATTGTAACGGTTGGCCTAAATCTAGAGGGAACATTTGAAATTATTCATATCAGTATAAGGATTCAGATAGCTTCACACAAGAATATAAAAATAGTTATGTTAAAGTGTGTGGATGGGGAAATGTCACAAGCCTCACCTCCAGATTCAGGCTACAGACCATCAAAAGTTCGCGGACAGAGAGATCCCGTTTTCTCCAGGGATGAGCTTCCTGATCAGTTAGCCAATCCCAAATGATCAACCTTGAGCATGTGGACATATGAGCGCCGCTAATGTCCTCATTACATTATGAATTAGGAGGTCATGAGTTTGAAGAGGGAGTGGGGGAAACAGGAGGCATTGAAGGGGGGCGGAAGGGTGGAAAATGAGGTAAATTCAGCACTCATGTGTGAAAGGCTCAACAAAGTTAAGGCTATCACGTATGCGAGTAGACTTTTAGCGTTGATAGGTAAAACAAGATTATTTAAGCAAATGTTTATGTCATGTAGTTAAGTTCCTGTTGATGCCAGACACATTACTGTCACTGTGCAGACTTTCAGGAAATTATATCTAAACAGGAATTCTTGGCTCTCTGCAAGGGTACTTTATGTTTGAGGAAGTTCTCTGTTGGAATTATAGATGGATGAGCAGAGGTGGGGTCCCATATAAATACAACCTTGACTTCAAGCAACTTTCCTTACTTTTAACAAGCACTTGAAAAATGAGGAAGGAAGGTCTCCTGGATTTGTGATGCTTTTACGTGCCTTTGATACTTTTGGTTTTTCCCCAGGTTAAAAGCAGGAGAACATGGTTGGTTGTCTGGTGTGTTCAGCTTCCTAGCAGGGGCCCTTTGAGGAGCTGCTCTGCAGGGTCAGCTCAAATTAAGAGAGTGACAAGTAGCCCTGCCTCCCGCTGGGAGGGAGAATGTGAGGAACTGGTTTTCCCTTTTCAGAGCCTTAAGGCATAGGAAGGAGGTCTCTATAGAAACCTCCAGTGATGATACTTAATTCACTTTTTGTTTGAATTCAGAGATGTGGGCTTTGAGTTACTGAGCTAATTTTTAAAGTATGCCCCCCTTTATCTCACTAATAGAATAATGAGCTTCGCCTACATTAGGGCATAGAAATAGTGGAGAAATCATTGCTTGGAGACCATCAGCAGAATCTTTTATTTATATTTTGAATATTTTAGCATTTATATTGCTTGATTCCTAAATTTGGATTTCTGATGCAGAGTGTCCCAAGGTAACTCGCGGAATTAAGTGCTGTAATTAATGCTCAAATCGTTAGAAATTGTAGATCAACTCTCTGTCTCAAAACCCAGTTAAACTGGAGACCAGTTTAGACTATGCAGAGAAATCGGGCTGCATTCACCATAAAAGATCTTGAATTATCTGAAAAATGTGAAATTACAATCAATTAATGGTACTTTTGCATGCGCAATTCTCTTAAAGCCAAAGATTTCAAAATGGCATTGGTTTTTAAGGGTTTTCTGAAAAAAATTTTGGAGTAATACCCAGAAATATTCCCAGTAAAATTTCTCCAGCACTGATAATGCAGTGCAGTGTGTGCTAGCGTATGAAGGGAGACTTATTTCCTTTGTTCTCCTGTCGTCAGGGCCTCAAGTCCCTATTCTCTATAGTCATTTCTTGAATGACTGTGTATCTATATTACTTAATATGGAATCCATAGTATAACATTTTATTTTAGCATGAAAAAGAATTTAATATCAGCAAGGAAACAAGGGGCCTTAGTAATGGATTTGAGAAGTAGACTTTAAACAATATAAATTTCTAAAGTAATTTGGATAGTTACAAAGTGTTAACACAAGTTCACAGAAAATGAAGATTCTACAAGCCTGATTGATTGATTGATTGAAACCTCTTGCTAGTGGAGAGTTGGAATGTTGTAGACACAGAGCCAAATCATCTTGAGCTGCCTTCTGTCCCCCAGTAGCTGTTCACTTCCCACCTAACATCCTTTCAAACACAAGGCAAATCCTTTTCAATGTGTTCATACCAGATCAATCCTTTCAATAATCTCAAAGCTACGAACATTGTCAGACAGAATCTAAGGCCAAGGCAGAGATTTTCCAGCTTTCTGTGACTCCTCTTCCTGTTACCCAGCAGATGTGTGTAGTCCCCGACCTGATTTATGACTTTTGGTTTTTGACTCTGAGAGCTCATTAACCATGTCCTCATTGGAAGCAAGTCCGTCCATTCAGGGCAACTGGAACCCATGTCCTGGGCCATGGTCAAAACTCATGTTTAGCTCAGAAGCCCCTTCGTCTTTTGTAGGTGAGCTGTGTTTTACAATAACAGTGAAATGGTATTTTTATCCTTGAGTTAAAATTATTAAAATTTGCTTCATAAAATCTGTTATAGTTTCTCACTTTTAGCTTCAAATGTATCATAGGAACATTTATTCAAAGAACACTTCCACATAGTATCAAAATGTCCATTCCACAACAGTTTTGTTCGTAACTGGTATTTTGAATGAGTCAACAGAAGATTGCAGAAACATCAGAAAACAGGGATGGTGAAATTGCTTAGGAGGCAAAGGGTTTGCCACACAGACATGGGGAGCTTTCAGTCCCAGAACCAGTGTTCTTATTTTTATGTACATTTTTATTGAGTTCATATACATTTCATATAATAGATCAAATTTAATCAATAATCAACTTTTCAGCAACCTCCCCCATCCATACCCCCCTACTCCACCCACCAGATTTCATGCATCCTGTCATGTATGTTATGCCAGGTGCTCAAGCATTTGTACACAGACGTCCCGCAGTGCAAGTTCATCCATTGGAGTCCAGTCAGTCTATCTAGAGAAACTCCTTAAATATTAACTCTCTCTCTCACTCCACAGTAATCAGTTGCCGATAGTTCCTCCACTAAGGTTGAGCCTGCTGCCCTTTTCCGGACTGAGTTTTTGTCTGATTGAGTCAGCATGGGTCTTCTGCATGCTGTCACCATTATTGAAAGTTCACACTAGCAAGTTTCCAGAGGCCTGAAAGCCTCGTGAATCAACCTTGGCTCTTAAAATCCTTCTGCCCCCTCTTCTGCAATGGTCCCTAGACCAGGCTTGGCAAGTTTTAATGTACGAGTCCTATCCAGGGACATGCACTGTGTGTGTGTTCTTATTTTCTAAAACTTGGCCAGTTGGCCTTCTGTGTGCGTCACAATCTTCTGTATGAATCCATGTTGTTTAAAAATAACTCAGACTGATGATGTTCATAATCACAGCACTGAGAAGACAGACAGGTAGATCTCTCTGGATTTCTAGGCAAGCAGTTTAATTAGTGAGTCAGTGAGAAACCCTGCCTTATGTGGGAGTAGTGCTGAGAAAGGTCACTGAAGGTGGACCCTGGCCATCACATCCATCTGCACAAGTGTGCACCAGCTCACACATATGCACAGACAAAACCCCCTCTGTACTGAAATGATGGAAAGAAGAAGATGAAGAACAAATACACTCTCCTTAGGCCTCTAGAGGGCGACGGGAAAAAGAAAATTTCAGGAACACCAGCTTCTGAAATGCAGGTGCTTTCACAGAAACAACCTAATAAATTAAGAATTACTGTCCTTACCATGATATATTATCTTTATATTGCTAAATCTTTTAATAAATGTTATTTTACATTAAAATCACACAGGTAAATTTAAACATCTAGTATTTAAGCAAGTGCACAGTCTTTCTGTATTATCGTTTCTTGGTAAAATTCAAATGAAGGGTTTTTAAAAACCAACCCCCTTTTAGACTAGTGAAGTGACCACTGCATTAATTATACATGTCAGACCAGGTCTCCTGCTGCTCTCTTGGCAGTCAGGTCTATAGGAAAATGAAGGTTGGAAAGTGAGTTTGCAGGAAGCATTGCCCTGTATCCCTGAGCAGTAAACTTACTTGCATAATCAAGAGTGACCTGAAAAGCTCTGAAGAGCAGAGTGAATACTGTTGTAGAGAAACAGACTGTAGTGGTCATACAGCTCAGCAAGGTGCAGAGGAGCCCACAGAAATGCAAGGGGATGGCCCAGGGGACTTACTGGGAGGGATGGGCCAGGGGATTTACTGGGAGGGATGGGCAAGGGACTTACTGGGAGGGATGGGCCAGGGGATTTACTGGGAGGGATGGACCAGGGTATATACTGGGAGGGATGGGCAGGGGACTTATGTACTAGAAGGGATGGGTCAGCAGGGGACTTAATGGGAGGGATGTCTTCCTCCCAAAGTTGGTGCTGAGGGTCTCATTCTAAGGTCTGTGTACTCCAGCCTCAATGTAGCACCCTGAGATCATCTAGGGAAAGCTCGGTTCAACAGACACCCTTTGAATACCTCCTGGCTTATATTTCAAAATTAAACTGTGCCCTTTAAAAGTACTAAAGCTTCATTCGATTAAAAGTTTCTCAATAAATATGTATTTCAAAATAGTACTTCCAAATGAAAGAAAACCAATTCAGGACTTCTATCATATATATTTCATTACAGTTCTAAAGAAAAGGGATTTTCTAATACATTTCTACCAAACCCCTTTATTGGATGAATTCTCCAAATGTATATATTCTTATATTTTATACCAAGTACTTTGAAATTTAATTTAAATTTGGGAAAGTGTCTGGAGGCAATATGAAAGGGATGAAATTGACTCTAATCTAAAGTTCGTACTTAGATGATAGGAGATATCTTGAAGTAAATATGATGTTTTCAGAAGTATTTGCCTGCATATTTTTATATACCACCAGATATTTACCTATGGAGAAAAGCCACTGAAGGTGTGTGACTTGTGGCTTGGGCATCTTTATGGGTCTTTATTATTGATACTCCGTGGAGACTGAGTACTGCTTATAATCGAAGAAGGGAATATTAAAACGTAGTGCTACATATATATATATATATATTTTTGGTCTTTGCAAAGCAGGGTCTCCCTGTAACCCCACCTGTCCTGGAACTCACTATGTAGGCCAGGCTGGCCTTGAACTCACAGAGATCCGTCTGCCTCTGCCTCCCAAGTGCTGAGACTACAGGCGTGCGCCACCATGCCCAGCTGTGGTACATATTTTAGGAAACATACATTTCACATGTTTTTCCTACTCATGATTTCCTCACCTCTCATTTAGTAAAATATTGACAGTTTTCATATTTATGTTCTCTAAAAGGAAATAAAAATTAAAGTAGCATATTTTCAACATATAATGATTTTAGAAACTTTATCATTATGTAAGAGGTAGCATTTGCCAGAAGAATTTGCTTCACAATTTCTGATTAATGTATTTCTTTGGAAAAAATATTATTTTATTCAAAACTAAGAAGAAAATGCACTGTTGGGCTCTGATTCACCCCTTGATTGCCTTAAAATGGGGTGACACGAAGAGACATTACTTAGTGGAAGAACAGAACAGCACTCAGGCCAGCTCTGTTACAATGTCCACAGCTTGAACCTTGGGCCTTAAGACATCACGATGCATGGAAGTATATTCTCTATACTTTAAGGAACTATATGTGTGTATTTGTATATCTATAAGACTATCTGTCCTAAAACATTAATGAGCTTGAACGGCAGATTAGGGAACTGAGTGATGTCAACATTTCTATTGCAATCTCACAACAAAATCTATCAATACTAACTGAAGGAAATATAATATGCTTAATAAACACACTCATGTCTTGTGCATCTAACCGGGCTAAAAACTGGTGACTGGCTGAGTCATAGGACCCAAGAGAAAACATAATGCTAGTAGTCTACTAAGTGGCATATGAATAAACCACCCTGAGTTCTTAACTTTATGACATAGATAAGTGCATTTATCAGTCCTCATCACAGAAGTTTCTGTTTTCAATAGATGGTAATTAATACAAGACTAAGAGACTGTGGAATGGTGATCTCTAAGTCAGTCACCGATTTCATGTCCCCTTCTACCAAGGCTCAGGCATCACCTTGGAAAATGGGGTGGAAAGATTGTAAGAGTCAAAGGGAGTGGATGTCTGCAGCAAAACAGTGTTTGCTAGCCATGGCAGGACTGTTGAACATGAGAATTCACAGGAGCTGTGGCTGCACGTAGAAGTCCTGCCGAGGATCAAGTCAGCCGGAATCTATACATTTGGGAGAGAAAGGTGGTGATGAAGACGGATTAGAGGGAGGGCAGTGGGGGATGGATCTGATCAAAACACATATGCAAGTGTGATATTCTCAATGAATAAAGAAATTTAAAAACCACACTGATACATATTAGACATTAGAATTTGAAGGAGGAAAGTCAAAACCACTGGAAATGTAGATTTGTACTTGTGTATGTAAGGAGCTTTTGTCAAATAGTTCTTAGACATATTTAATCCCTCAAGGCCAAGGTCGAATGTAGTTCTGTGTCAGTGTCAGGCCTTGGTATAAAACTTCACATTCCAAATGCTTTGGAGAGAAAAAGATAGGCTTTAATGAGTTTGTGGGACCACAGAGATGTAAGGAAAGTGGTTATCTAATTGTTCTCAATCTCTTGACTGTAATGATGTGTTCATTGTAATATAAAATTTAAATAAATAGGACTATTGATCTGAGAATAAAAAGCCAGTCCTATTATTTGTATATCAGTTCTTTTCACTTTTCAATGTTCTTAACAGCAAAATGTTCTTGATTCAGCACATATTTAAATGAAGTGTTCTTTATCCAACTTCATATCTGCTTGCTCTTGATTCATTTTCCTAATTTGCCCTATTAGCTCTAATGCATATTATACAGAAATACATATGTTCAGTTTATTCTCTTCCTCACAATAATATCAATCTTTGACATTATAAATTTAATTTTTTTAACTTACCTCTTTTGACTCAGTAATTCCACTTTTAAATAGTTTTTTTGTTGTTGCTTTTTTTTAGAATTTTTAGGAATTTCATAAAATAAATTTTGATTCCATTTAAATCTTCCTCCCCATCTGAATTCCCTACTAACCCTACTCAATTTCATGTTCTCTATTATATGTAATATATATTATATTTATAGTCAAAATTGTGTCCCCAAATGCCATTTGGTATTTGTCCATCCACTAGAGTCTGATCAACCTACTAAGACTCCCACTCTTAAATGAGACTGACTTTTTATCCAAAGCTTTATAACAATTATTATTGATATAGTAAAAGAATAATCTAGAAAATTAGTTAAGCAGATAAGACAGTGGTAATGGTTTAGGATTAACAGCAGTAGTGTTTCTAGACCACCAGCCAGCCTGCACCCAGACAAAGAGCGTTTTCCTGCAAAGCTTCCAAGACTGAGACAAAGCATCTGAGTTTGATTGCTTTGCTCTGTTGTCAAGAAGATGCCACTGAAATCTTCCTAGACAGAGTTAAGAATATTTGAAGCAATTTAAAGTTTACTACTTTCAAGTATCACCACATCCAAATCATCCTAGAAAAATCTGATATTAACAAGAACATAATTGCACTGCACTGAGAAGCAGGCTAAAGTTTGGAATACATGAATTTTGACTAATTTTGAACACAAGTAACCTATGAGATGAAAACAGAACCCTGCAGGAGGGAATGAACAGAGTGAGGAAAACATGGGAAAGATGACACAGGGCATTGCAGCAAAAAACAAACACAAAAACTATCAGTGGATAAACTGCAAAAGATTAAAGTACTTGCACACCTGCTTAACACCAGGCATGTGTTCGATTCTCTGACTTAAGACAGAGGGCTGGGTCTTTCTCACAGCTCTGTCTCCTCACTGTCCCACATAGCCTGGGTCTTGGAAGCAGAGACCCAGGAAAAGCCTGAGCTGAGAGTCTGACCTTCAGGCCACTAAGCTTCTAATGACAGGAAGAAAGAATCTTCTGGATATGCCAGGGCAGTGTTGATAAACCCCTGCTCCTGTGTTTTCCTTCTGGCTGCTCAGTTATGTTCTTATTAAGCAATGAGAAATGTCACACTCATAAATTTTTAAACTGTGTGGTTGGGGGAAGATGATTAACTTTGTATAAACAGTTAGCAAATGAGCAAATACACGCATGCACACAAACACACACAGACACACAAACTTCTCCCACCTCCCTTCTGCCCTTCATCAACATTAGCTAAATTTAACTAATGAATGATGTTCAAAATGACAGTTCAAGGACTGACATCCAAAGTACTATTTTCTACTTTGTGAGTTTAAGACAGGTCTTGACAGAGAAAGTTAAATGGAACTCGTATGAATGGCAGTAAAGTTTTTTTTTTTTTTTTTTTTTTTTGGCAGTAAAGTTTTAAAAATCTATAAAACAAAAATCCAGGATAGATCCTTTGATCTCTTTATAACAGGAGGCCATATTCTTACTTTGTTTTTAATGAAATAGTTTTTGATCATCTGTGAAATATACTTTCTAAGCTAGCTTTTTTTTTTTTGGTCTTTTTGAGACAGGGTCTCCCTGTAGCCCTGGCCATCCTGGAACTCACTATGTAGATCAGGCTGGCCTTGAACTCAGAGAGATCCACCTGCCTCTGCCTCTAAGCTATTTTTTAAGCTGAGAAAGCTAATACATTTATCAAATAGCATTTGGCTTAGCAAGAACATCAACCAACCGATGCTTTTTACACTCCTATACCAGAAGAGAGTCAAGAATTTTTAGATGTTTTTCAATGGTTTGTTCCAGTATCTTTCTAGCTTCACAAATGATCAGCTATAGAACCTCCAACTTTCCTTCCTCTCTATTCTATTCACGATGGGAAAACAGATCTTTATTGACAATAAATAACTGGCATTCCTTATCACCCCAATATTTTAAAACAATAAGAAATTGTGTGAAAATTATGAATTCTGTTGTTATGATAGAATTCAGTTTTACTATATTTATATGTTTTGTATATGAGTGTTCTTTCTAAATGTGAGTGTACCTCATGTGTGCAGTGCCTGCGGAGGTTAGATTCTCTAAACCTGGAATTACAAACAGTTTTTAGCTGCCATGTTTGTGCTGGGAACTGAACATGGTTTCTCTGTAAGATCAGCCAGTGCTCTTAGCCACTGAGTCAGTCATCTTGCCACTCACAAAACCATGCAATTAAAATAATATTTTTTTTACATTTATGAGTGTATTGCCTCCATGCATGTAAGTGCGCCAGTGTCGTGCAACTCCCTCTGAGGTCAGAAGAGGGCATCAGATCTCCTGGAACTGGAGTTATAGATGGTTGCTTTCCACTATATGGGTGCTGAGAGATGAACCTGGGACCTCTGTAAGAGCAGCCAGTGTGCTTAACTACACATGCAATCTTAATGTAGAGCCTCACAGCATACAATTTTAATTTCTATATTTTAATTGACAAAATAGGGGTGGGGGAGATGACGTGGTGCTAAAAGTACTGACCATGCAAATCTAACAAGCTGGGCTGGAGTCCAAGAACCCAGGTGATAGATCAGATGCAGCAGTGGGTGGCTGTGATCTCGGCACACCTAAGCAGGTCGAATGATGGAGATGAGAATGGGCCATAGTTAGGAGGACGTAAGCTCTGCTGCAGCAGAAGCAAGAAGATGCTGCTTCAAAGAGAGAAACAGAGATGAGAGATGTTCCTCTGACCTCTACATGCACAACATGGCCCCAGGCAGCCCACACCACACACAGTGGATGGCATGGCCCCAGGGAGCCCACACCACACACATACATACACACAAATATAAATAAAAATAAACTAAATAAGATGACAAAACATAAAAAATTGTAAATCTTATTAGTAAGATTTTAAAAATACATATGTCCGTGTGTGTGTGTGTGTATGTGTGTGTGTGTGTGTGTGTGTGCGTATGTGTGTTTCTGTTGTGGGGTATGTGCACATCAGTGCAGATGCCTGTAAAGGTCAGAAGAGGGTGTCAGGTCCCCCAGAGCTGGAGTTACAGGTGGTTATGAGCCACCTAATGTGATCGCTAGGAAACAAACTGGAGTCCTCTGCAAGAGCAGTAAGAATCCTTAGCCACTAAGCAATCTCTCTCTAACCACTATCTTTTAGAGTCTGTTCTATTTAAAATCATGGTATATTTTGCATATGCTAATTTGAAGTGCCAAACTGTTAGCAGAATTCCCAAGCGCCTGTATTTGAGAATATGTATGGCAGAGCTAGCCATGTATTCATGTTTGTTTTGTTGTTTGGGTTCCATTTGAGATGCATCACATCAACAAGTCCTTGCAATTATTAATGCGAGCCTCTTAACCCTTGTCTGGTGAGAAGATGACTGCTTCGAATCGCATATCTAATGGGTAGAGATTTATGTAAACAAGCAGTATAAATCACAAGGTTTATGTGACAGCTATAAATTGCAGCCACACCTCCAGAGGAACCTTTCTTATATGGTCTGTAAAATCAGATCTGATCACTCCTTCTCATTCATATAATGAAACTATAATAAAGATAATCATGAAAATTAAAAGTAAATAAAACTGCAATGATACAATATAAGAACTTTAATTAAGTGGGGTAGATTATAACATGCTCTCTATTAAGTATAACTAAGAATCCATTCCATTTGAGAAATGAATTAAGTTTTACCTGAATATCCATGCTGCCTGCTTTGCTAGTTGAAAGGTGTAGGTTTCAGTAAGGATGATGGCCTGGGTTGCATGATCTTGCCTCTTCCTTGAGATGTCTGTGTGTTTGATGGTTTTAAGAAACTTCCCAGATGATTTCCTCTCACTAACACTTAACATTCTTAGAGCCACTTAGTAGAATCTCCTGGTGCCTCTAACCCGCTCCCCTGATGACTCGGAGCATGTCATCCTGTTCTTACTTTCATCATACCTTGGGTTAAGTGCTTGTTCAGTCCTTTTCCATGAAAGCAACTGTTTCATCATATCATTGCATCTTACTAGTTCATTGCATACATGTGATATAGTCCCTATATCACATGTATGATTCGTAATAATTCCTTTCACATTTTTGTCTGACTTGAATCCTGTGAATTGCAGTATGAGCTACAGTTTGAACATGGCCTGCCTTGTTAAACGTTCCATGAGATGACTTTACACAGCGCTTTATTAGCAATGATTTTATGCAGCACTATTAACATAAATATATATGAGAGCATACACCAGTTATGTGTAACATGCATCAGTGACCCGACTTGTTGAAAAATTGATGACTCCTTAAATTTGATAACTCCCATACTTTTACTATTACCACAGTTAATTGTCAGTAAAGTACAACTGGAGGGTAATGATCCTTGATGTAGACAGATGCTGCTACATCAGGTTTCCTCTTCAGGTGCAACTGTGTGCTTCCTTCATACACGGAAGACAACTCGTTGTGTATGTGGAGATTTTTGCATGGTGGGATAATATAGTCTACGAGAAAGAACTCAGCACATGCTAGTTAACTCATATTATTTTTGATATGATGAGCAACTAGAAAAGCACTCTAAAATTGTTCACTCCCAATCATCATACAGGGACACAGAAAAAGGTCCTGGAAATTTCAAGAGGCAAAGGAGACAGATACAATTAGGTAAGGTTGACTATAACGAATGTGCTGTGTAAATATAACTTTTTTAAAGAAAGATTTTATTTACTTTATCTTACATACGTGTGTGTGTGTGTGTGTGTGTGTGTGTGTTTGAGTATATGTAGTACATTATGTGCATGAATGTGCCTGTGGAGGCCAGAAGAGAGCTTCAGATCCCTGGAGGTGGAGTTATAGGCATTGTGAGCTGTGGATGTTTGAAATGGAGCTGGAGTACTTTACAAGAACAGCAAGTGCTTTAACTGCTTACAGGTCTCTCCATACCCTCTTACTATTTTTAGAATAGAAATTGATAACCAATAAGAATTTTATGTATGAAGAGGATTAAACAGCCTACGGTTTCAACACCATCCATATATGGGAGGACAGAGCAGTTCTTACCCAAAATCTAAAATACAGCACTGGAGGTAAAAGAATGCTGTGCAAAGGTTTTGCAATTTTTATCCTTTCATTTACTGACTGATTAAAATGGAAAAGTCCCCTATGAAAACTTTTTCTTTTCTAATACTGTTTAGACTGAGAAAATACGCAGACTTAGAGGAAGTCCCTGTAACATTCAAACATTGTACAATGGAAGGATTAGTCATTTCAGTAAGGAATTTCAAAGTGAAAATGGCATTGGCCATTGGGAAGTGAGTTTTAAAAATGATCCAGTGGCTTCATAGAAATACAGCACAAGAAAAAAGTTACATCTCTAAGTGTATTGAGATAGCACCATAGAGTTGGTAGCATGCCAGCAACAGCCAAGGACAGTAAGATCTATTACCGAGCTGAACTTCTAGGTCAGTAGCTAAATTCAAAATAATAGCAAAGTAGATGTGTAAAACAAAATGTAAATTTCAATGAGTTTCTCAATAACTCTTACATTTCTGAGTGTAACAGGAGATTTAATACTACATGGATCCTTTGCTTATAGAAAGAAGAATTAGAGGCAGCTCTCTGCTATACAGCCTACTGAGAAAGCATTTCCTTAGACCGCATGGCTGACCTTCATAGATTCATAGGAAATTTAAGGAAAGGTAGAACACCTCAAAGCCCATGGCACAGGTAGGAGGCAGACCACCAAGACAGAGGCCTCTGAGATTATCCAGCAAAGGTATGCATAATCCCTGCCACTGCAGAATGTCTGTCTACTGGCCTGGCACACCTGTCTGTCTAAACGAGTAGGACATTTGTGGCTTTTGGCACTCACAACTACACAAATAAGACATCTGCAGATTATCCAAACTTAAAATCATCCTATGCCTCTAAATATCTGTTACCACAGGAATTCAGTCTTAGATAAATCCCATCTTAATTTCTGCTGAATTCCATGTGGATACTGTTACAGAACTGCCTCATAATCCAAAGATGAGTGAGGCAAAAATGTAGGCAGGTGGATGAACACATTCAGAAGGAGACACATTCCACGTTGGAAGGAAGCAGTCAGCTACACACACACACACACACACACACACACACACACACACACACACACACACAGGAGAGGAGGTGGGTAAACACATTCACAACATCTACAAAGTGTTCAAGGGCCAATTGGAAACTGTATTTCTCTTGTGTCACATTCCCAACCCATTCAGAATATCCATCTTTCCAGAAAACATTAGCATATATCTTTAAAGGGAATGCACACAGACGGTATAGCACAGTTTAGCTTCTAAGGTACATGTCAGCTGGACCTGTGAGTCATATCACCCATGAACCAACTCACTCTGCCAAATGGTCTGGTCTCCACACATGATTTACACGAATTCCATTCAGCCTGTAGGATTCAGATCCACCAGTTTCATTAAGAAAGCCCCAAGACCTTAGATGCTAGTAGATATCCAGAAGTAACTACAGGAGCCAAGAGAGTGGAAAAGGACCTGTGGGGATAAATGGGAGCTGTCAAGGAAGGGAAGGGAGGAAGGGTGGTTAACTGGGAAGGAAGAGAGGAAGGGTGGTTAACTGGGAAGGAAGGGAGGAAGGGTGATTAACTGGGAAGGAAGGGAGGAAGGGTGATTAACTGGGAAGGAAGGGAGGAAGGGTGGTTAACTGGGAAGGAAGGGAGGAAGGGTGATTAACTGGGAAGGAAGGGAGGAAGGGTGATTAACTGGGAAGGAAGGGAGGAAGGGTGGTTATACAAGGAACCATGAGGGTAAAGGAGAAGAAAGAGCTTGACAGAGGGAGACAGTAAGAGACAGATGTCAAGGGGGAAAGGGGGAAATTGGGCAAGGATATTTTAACTGAGGAGGGAAGAGGGAGGGTAATACAGGGAGAGAGTGAGGTGAGAAAAATAATGCTTAGGTGGTATGACAAACTAGAGGGAAATGTATTTGTTCAAACACCTAGTGAAAAATATATATATGTGCATTATATATTATGTACATGTGTCTCACTGAAGGCTATATAACAAGAAACAGTGCCAGACAGGAGAAACCTCCTTTCGAGTTGTTGGTCAGGGTAGTTCAAGACCCCCAAAATAACCCTGGCTATTTCCATAGCCCTTGATTGCCTCCCAGAACCTGAAGGTAAGACCCTCTTGCAGAAGACAGGACATAATTTGGTCATAGGACTTAGAGCAATGGAGCTGGAACTGACCTGGAAGCCTCTTCACTGAAGGCTGGCTCTCATAGTATCAGAGAACACTATGCACATCACTAAAGGAGAAAGCGAATCAATGATCCAACCCAGCTTTAAAGCTAATGACCACAACGATGTCTGAAACAACAGTCTCTATCGGTGCAGCAGTGGCACTTTTATCATGGAGATAATGAACAGCTATCTACTAGACTGAAGTCCTGCTCAGTGGGCAGGAGCTCATGTGTAGTACTCTAAACATAGCTAAATACACATGTCTAGAGAGGTCATAGATCCTAGATTAAAAAAAAAAACATATCTCTCACATCCCTAGACAAATGTAATTTCATATGTTTTGCTAAATACAGATCCTTGTATTTACAGACAAGTATATCTTGACAGTTGGAACTATTACAGAGTTCCTCAACTGGTCAAACACACAAAATAAGTGTCTGTGATGCCCAGCCCTAACTGACACATCTACAATGCAACCTCTACACCTCAGGAATATTGTGGAACAGGGGTCAGAGAGAATATTAATGAACTTCTCAGCTCTCACCAGAGAAGCTTTTTCATGCAACAGATACAAAGAAAGCCATGACTGGTCAAAGTGTAGAGATTAAGAGACCATAGAGTGCGCATCCCTGGAGGAAACTCTTATATTAAACTGCTACCACTCAGGCTCAGGGTGCAGAAGGGCTGTAAGGGCCAGGGGTGGTGCATGGCCACAGGAAACAGAATCTTACAGACTCCTGAGAACGTGCTCATATGAATTTACAGCAATGGTGACAGCATTCACAAGACCCATGCAAACTCAGACCAGAAAAAAACAGAGCATAGGACTTGGGAAATGGGCAGGAGGCCCCAGTCTTAGCTGAGGAACTATTGACGGCTGATCACTGCTGGGTGAGGGAGAGTTGCTCTCTTTTAAGGGAATGGCACTAGATAGGCTGGCCAGGCTCCAGTGGATGAACTCACAGGGAAGGACATCTGGGGACACCAACTTGACTTGATAGACTTTAACATATGAGTGGATGCATGAAATTTGATGGGGCGCTATGAGGCTGCAGATAGGGAGGAGATCTAACTATGATCACGATGTATGAAATGCACAAAAATTCAATAAATGTATTGTAAAAGGAGCTGCCACGTGTGACAGATAGAGGGTGGGAAGGATGAGCTTGGCCTCTTAACATGTAGTATTTGTGAGGAGAAAAGTTACAGATGCAGCCCAGTGATGCATGAACAATTCAGAAGGGATCCTGGCAGAACTTGGGTGACAGCAAAGGCAACCTTTGGTCATGCACCTCACATAGCTCTGAGAACTCTAGAACCTTCATCTACATATTCTAGAGTTTATAGCTCAGCAGGCAACATCCTGAACTTTAACTTTTTCCTAGGATTCTTGTTCCTTGGGTTTCCTGGAGATTGTCGTATTTGAGAATACAGTTAATGACTGCTTGCAGCAGAACCCAGCTATGTGGAAGGTGACAGAGCAAGGTTCTTCCATCACAGCCATGGGGACATCATCACATAGCAAGGCATACAGGGAGACCCTGGCTCAAAAAAAATGACAAAACAAAAACCCCACCAACAGAATAAGTAAAAAAGACAACAAGCAAAATTGCCCAGTCATCGCAAAGGGTGGGGATAAGCCAGTAAATAATAAATTAAAAATAAATAATAAATAAATGTTGTCAGAAAGATGGCTGGCACATTCCACATGTGAATTAAGGTAATCTAAGGGAAAAGTAAACAAGACAAATTGAGAATTCAGTAACAATAATGATAAAAGAAGTTTTTCCTCATCTAAAGATCCCACTTTTTAAAGCGATTTTCCAGACAAGGTTGATGAGCATTATGTCACATACCTCCTGCTTGCTATGCTAACTGAAAAGAGATGCAAAGGGGAAAATCAACAAAAGTCACAGCGTTAGAATAGCCCTGTACAGACCACATCAGGAAGGCCTGGATTAGTTTAAACAGTCATCTTCGAGAGGGAAAAGTGTCAGGATAGAATTGGAAACAATTATCCCAATGAAGTAACCCAGATCCAGAAAGACATCATTGCATGCTCCTTCTCTGGCTGGATCCTAGCTTTGAAATCTTAGCTCTGCATGTATCAACTGGAAAATCCAGACAGGTCAAGAGACTAACTAATGGCTATAGGTAGGGGTGGCGGAGGGTTCTGAGAGGGGAGGGTGGTGAGAGAGCAGGATAGAGGCAGGAGCGTGGGGAGGGATGACTAACACTGAAAGCCTTTACAAAGTCCATATTGAAACCCACCACTATAGAAGCTTCTTAAAGTACATACATGTACATATCAGGAAGAGATGAAAAGGTTACCCTATAATGGGGGGCATCTTCCCTGTTAGACACTACAGACCAACAAACTAAAAGCCCAAGGCCAGGGATGGGCATCATCTCTAGAAGCTGTTGACAAGGGGTCCCATAAACCCTCAAACAATACTGGCCGTTGCCCCTGCTCTTGGTTGCCTATCAGAACTTGATGATAAGATCCTATTGCTGAAGATACCACATACATGAGCTGTAGAACAAACAAGGAGAGATCAAGCTGGTGCTGACTTCACAGCCTCATCTCTACTGGCTAGTGATCCTGGTGTTGGAAGGTGCTATCATGCTACCTGATGAGAAAATTAATCATCAGCCTTATCCAGCTCTGGATCCAATGAACTAAATAACCACTGGCCTTGAAGATATGCTCACCAGTGAAATAGTGGCACAAATATTCTGGGAGTAAGCAACCACTCTTTAATTGGATTTAAGGTCCACTTCATGGGATGAAGCCCATATGTGACACTGATACCAGGCCTAGGAACCTGTGGCTAGATAGGTCATGGGACATAGAGGAGAGCCTAATATTACTAAATATTCTGCTAAATATCTCTATTACTAAACTGCCTCCTCATGACTTATTGTTAGACCCATAAATTAATGCATCCTCCAACTCTCTCCAGTTGTTTCCTTATGCAGCAGATTTTTATTGACAGAGACTCCTAACCTTCCAATGTGTGGAAAGAATAAGAACATTTATCCCTAAACAGGACACCTATAGCAAACCTCTGCTTGTTGGGGCTCAGAGATCACTGCAGAAGAGAGGGCAGAAAGTTTGTGATAGCCAGAGGCGGTGGATAAGCCCAGGAAGCAGAGCTTTCCAGACAGCTGAGTTACTCACATGAACTCAAAGCAGTGGTGACAGCATGCACAAGTTCCATGCAACTCAAACCAGACAAAATCCCAGCAAAGACATGGGGAATTGGGTAAGAAACACTAACCTTACCGAGGAACTACCAGTATGGATGGCTGCTGAGCTGGGGGCAGTCACTTTTGAGGTTGTGACTCTGGGTAGGTTAACCAGGATCCAGTAGATAGACTCATGTTAAAGGGCATTTGGGGCCACAACCTGAATCTACAGTCATATATATAATAAAATATTAAAGTACATAATATTGGGCAGGGGTTAGTAAAGAGGGATGCAGATTGGGAGGGGATTTAAATATGATCAAAATAATGCTGAGATTTTCAAATACTGAATAAAATTTTCATTCTAACAAACATGTTGCATGTAGTCATACTAGGAATGAATGTCCACAAACTCAGAGTATAAAACAGCAGTATTTTCAGCAGTTCATGAGAAGACAAAATGATAAGTAAAGCTTAAGATTTTCTATGAAATTGAAAGTTACAGGCTGGAGAAATGGCTCAGTGGTTAAGGGCACTGACTGCTCTTGCAGAGGACCCTGGTTTGATTCCCATCGCCTACGTGGTGGCTACGAACTGTACTTAACTCCGGCTCCAGGGGAAACCGAAGCCCTCTTCCGACCTCTGTGGCATTGCACAACACAGGTGTACTCATATACATGCAAGCAATATACTCATATACATAAAATAAAAATAATAAATAAATACTTAAAAAGGGAGTTACATCACTGTCCACCAAATAGGTAAACAAAATTCAATGCTGTTTGTTATGAATAGCATTTAAGGTCTATTATGCTTTGTGGTAAACACTTGAATTGTATTAATGTATTTAACCTGTGACTCAGTTGTACAAGGGAAGCAATTGCAGCCCAATTTCTATTCCAATATTCTCATATTTAGTTTACAAATGCCAGTTGACTGGAATTTGAGCAGTATAAGCTCAATCCATGTATGTGTATGAATGCATTTATTTTTTCAAAAGCATGAAAACATTAATAAAACTAAAAATGAAAGTTGAACAGTGAAGTAGGTAATTACTAAACTAATTAGCGAGTTTGGAAGAAGAATTTGGCAGGTCATATTCTCTGGTGTTCATTTTATAAAACAATGACTAAAATTTTCCTCATCTGAATAAGGTAAAATGATCCGTGTTCATAGTCAGTAAAAACGGGATGGATACTAAAGACAGAGGCAGCTCTAAGCACATGGTTCTCAGTACCTGCTGACAGGAATCCCTGCAGAAGTGACCAGTGATGGAGTCCTCCATCAGATGACCTGTTCTGCCTGCAATACCTCTGTCTCCCTGTACCCTGCCTGCTTCGTGCTTGTGAACACTTACACAGACTCAAATAGCTTTCTTGCTGTTCATATAATAGTCCTGTAATAAATGATCAGTTAGTAGCTTGGCAGGCACACTGTCTTCGTAACTGTGGCCACTGGTGTCTTTCTGTTTTGTTTTTCTTTTTACAATCTCAGAGTCCATTTCACTGAACGGTGCACCAGGCAGGCGAATCTTTCATAACACAGTACAGAGTTAGTGGACAATAAAATGAATTCAAGAAATAAAACACTCATAAGAAATTCATACTATGTGAGTATTTAAGTGGCATATAAAATAAGGGTGAGTAACACTCCAGATTCGCATGTGGCATCACAGGGAACAGTTGAGGGTCAGGCTCCTTCCAAGTCTCACATGATGGTTGGTGGAGACAGAGCTGAACCCAGAAGTCAATGTTATGAGCTGCCAATTCAATATTAAGGTAAAATTGGCTAGCTAGACTTAGCAGTAAAAGTTTTAGCAAAGTAAAAAGTAAAATACCAAATCAAGAGGTATTTCAGATTGCCCTGGACAAATATTTAAATGCAAATCCAAAGTATTCTAAATTCACATGCCTGTCCTTTGATTATTTGTACTGCAGACTATGACCAGAACAGTGATGTAGTGAATTCAATTTCTGTGTTAAAACCAGACAGGGAACGACCAACTAGAAAGCAAATTCCATAAAGAAAACAACATCAGGCTTAAACGAGAGCAGATTACATAACGAGGCTTTACAAAATGGAGAAATGAAGACAGCCAGTGCTGGAAGGTTTGTGTGGCTAATGTCCTTCAGGCTTGCTGATGGGAAGTAGCGAATGTTAAGCATCCTAGAAACTTCTTAAAGTCTATCTTACCAGCACTGATTAAATGATGGAATACCAAACATCGCCAACAGTCCTTTCCGAGGACTGAGAAGAGCATTTTTTTTTATCTCAATTACTCTTTACATTTTCTTGCAATTGCCTGTCTTATGAATTCATCGCTCTGATGGCAGGATCAAGAATAAAAATGCAGACAAGAAAACACGATACACGCGTTTATCTTTTAAATATGGGACACACATAAAATAGATACAGGAAGGCAGCTTCTTACAATGAACAATAGCAGTAAGCACAGCCAGCCCCTCTTTCCTGATAACGCAGAGCAAAGGCAGGCAGGACCCTTTTGATTGTGTAATTCTTCCCCTTAAAGTTAGTAATCAGGGCCAAGTCATATGGAATCCTAGATGATTTCCTCTGTGATTTGATTTTTATCTTGCATCTGTGGATTACTCCCACATGGTCCACAGGCAGGAGGAAGCAACACCACACAGTAAGGACTAGGCCTCTCTGAGTGATGGGCAGCAAGTCCTGAGCTGACTGGCAGGATGAGCTTTTCTGAACAGGAGAAGCATCTAAAGGCCAGGGACAAGTTCAATACTTGAGTGTAGTTTTATACCTACTGGTCTCTCCCAAAAAGCACAAAGAAAGAGCTTTACCTGACTGTTACTGGTCACGGTCAGGGACAAACACCCACATCATGCACTTGCTGAAAACAGTACCAAATCTGTAAATCATCATGATGGTTAACTTTTTTTTTTTTTTTTTTTCTTTAACTTCCACATTGGTTTTCTATTTTCTATCTATTAGCTCAAGGGTAGAAAAAAATAATTAGCTTTTCTGAGATAAATACTAGTAGATATTTAAAAAGTAAGGGATTGTCAAGGGATTTTTGTTAATTATACATATTTACTTTGCAAAACTTTTATATAACATTGGCAACAAATCGAGCAAAAATTGTCTACTGGTATGGAACAGTATATTTGTAAACAAAACATTTGGCATAATGCAAAGTAGTTACTTTTCATTTTACCTTGACATTTATGATCTCTATATTCAGTTAGTGATGTGCCTTTAGTAACCAATCACAAGGCATTTACATTCAGTTTTGCGTCCCTGCAAATCCACAGGAGTAACCGCTAAAAAACTTGAGATTGGAGGAGAGTCCAAATTATTGTGCCCAGATGTTGAGTTTTCCAAAATTCTGATGAAAACTTACAACAGAAAACATGAGTAAAAATGGAATGGCACCGTTTTCCTTGATTGATTTCCCAGAGCAAGAAACAACTAGCTTTCCTTTGGAAAAGGTGATGGCCTCAGTGGATTAGGTTTTTGTTTGTCATGAAGCCCATCACTTCAGTAAGGTTTATCCAGGCCAGGTTTTAGTTATTCAAATTTCCTAAACACCAGGGCCTTTAGGAGGACATGCCAAAATCCCCACTATTTCCTTCCTTCCTCTCTCCCTCCCTCCCTCCCTCCCTCCCTCTTTCCCTCCTTCCCTCCCTCCCTTCTTTCCTCCCTCCTTTCCTTCCTTCCCTCTTTCCTTCCTTCCTTCCTTCAGCTCTTCCTTCCTTCAGCTCTTCCTTCCTTCCTTCCTTCCTTCCTTCCTTCCTTCCTTCCTTCCTTCCTTCCTTCCTTCTTTTTAAGACACACCCTGCAGAAATCTGTGGCAATATGAATCATTCCAGAAAAGAAAAGAACTACAGATAAGTACGTGTGTGTAGCAAAATATTTTGACTTAAAAACAGTTTCCAGGGCTGGAGAGATGTTTCAGCAGTTAAGAGCACTGGCTGTTCTTGCAGAAGACCCAGATTTGAGTCCCAGCACCCACATGGTAGCTAACAGCCATTTGTAAATCCCATTCCAAGAGAGTCAACACCCTCTTCTGTCCTCCATGGGCACTGCAGGACATGGGTGCACTAACACACATTCAGGCATTACACTCATACACATAAAATAAAAATAAATAAATCAAACAAAATTTTTAATTAAAAATGTTTCTTTTCTATGTAGCTAAGAATCTACAGTAATTAATAGACTCAGGGAATATATAAATGCATGTTACAATTAGGTACATGTTCATGACTTAGTTAAAACTATATGCTGAGAATAAAGATCTAAATACATAAAAATGTACTGTTTCCGTCTCAACATGCTGCACACATTGCCTTTGGCTATGTTGCTCATAGTATTGATAACTTCATAATGTCAGCCATTTCTTTTATTGCTGGATAAATGTAGATAGATATAAAATAGAAATAGATGATAAGTGAAGAATAAGTCATAGGCAGATGATAGAAGATAGGAGAAGATAAATGATAGATTAATACATACATAGTAAGTACATGATGAATAGATGATCCATAGGTAGATCGATGATAAATGAGTAAATGAGGGATGGATGGTAGATAACAGAGATATATTAAATGTTAAATATGTGATAGAGACAGATGATTGAGATGAGAGCTAGATAGATGATAGATACACAGTGGATGATAGATGATAGATAGAGATAGACAGAGATAGACAGAGATATTTGATAGATGATAGACAGAGATAGATAGATGATGATAGATAGATAGATAGATAGATAGATAGATAATACATAGATCAATAGATCGATAGATGTGGGATAGATGATAGACAATAGTTGATAGATAGATAGATGTTGGATAGATGATAGATGATAGATAGATATATGATTGGATAAATGATAGATGATATATAGATGTATAGATAGATGATAGATAGATAGATAGAAGATAGATAGATAGATAGATAGTAAAGAGATGATAGGCAGACAGATGATGATAGATAGATGGATGATATGATAGCAGATAGATGATGGATAGATGAGAGACCAATGATAGCCAGACGACAGATAAATTATACATAGGTCAACTACTACACTGCAGCTCATACAGGACATTTGGCTAAAAAGTTGGATGGCAAAGAAATAAGTGAAACAAGAGTTTTTACTTTGCTACAAACAACTGATACTTTGAAGAATAACAAGTAGACATATTTCTTATCTAGATTTTCAATTTTCCTTTTTAATTTCTTTAAAAAAGATTTTATTTATTGTTTTTATTTTATGTGTATGAGTGTTTTGTCTGCATGTATACACCCAAGGCATGCAATGCCTGTGGAGGCCAGAATAGGGTGTGAAATCCCCTCCATCTGGAGTTATGGATGGTTGTTAGTCCATATTGTGGGTCCTGAGAATCAAACTCAGGTCCTCTGGAAGAATAGCAAGTGCTCTTAACTGCTGAACCATCTCTCCAGTCCCTTTAATCTTACAATGAGACAGCAACCACCAATATTTGCAGACAGACATGACATGGCTTCATCTTAGACTTCAAAACCAATGAGCTTTGACACTTTTACTTAAAGACAAAATAAAACAGATCTTACCTTGTTTGCAGAGCATGAGGATATTCACAGCATATCTCTATGAATCCCTGTAAACAAAATGAACCATGTGTCAAAGGCACTTGCACACGTGAGCAACTATAAAACGCCCTGCTGCTTATCAAATATTTCTTCATAGCACCTGCTGCTGCTGTATTTCCAATTGCTCTACAAAGTCTCATAGATAGACTCACGTAATATATGCATGTATACACAGTGATAAAAGATGGTACTGAGGATTAAATATTATATTCACAGATATTGTATCTTCATCTGCTTCTTAGGTCTAGGTACTAGGTCCATCTAAAAATCAATACTTCAAATTTCAGGAGGAGTCTGGAAATGATGAACTCTTGTCCATCTAGATAAAATCTAGATAATAAAAGCTAGACTACTCTTGCAGAGGACTGGGTTTGATTCCCAGCATCCACATGGCAACTAACAATCACCCATAACTCCAGTTGCAGAGAATAGGATGCCTTCTTTTGACCTCCATGGTCATTGGACAACATGGGTGTACTTACACACAATCATCCATATAAAATAAAACATTAATTAAATATTTAAAAACACATGTGATCCAAAGGTGCTCTCTTTGCTGGGCATCTTCTTTCCCTGGAGGTAAGAATGGGCTTCTAACGTTACACATTACTACACAAATGCATTCATTTGAACTTCGTGACTGAAAATAATGCTCCCTGAGACAAATTCTTACTACTGAGCCCAAGCTGACCTTGAAGTTGAACTCATGATCCTCTTGCCTCTGCCTCCAGAGTTGTACTTAAAATTACTGCTGGGAGGCACCAGCGTGGTTCCTCCTCCCACTGTCCTTACCACCAACCAACACAATATTCCTTCAAAATACAGTTTAGGGAATAAAAATATTTGTTTGGGCGTATTAACAGAGTGTATGGTGACAATGAGGGGTACTTATGAAGGCACAGACTCTGTTGGAGCTTTCTTCCCTACATTTTCGTTGTGGTTCCTGCACTGCCCCTGCCTTGGAGCAGCTGGTTTAGCGCTGCTGTGCGCAGAGAGCAAGTGCTTTAGTCTCCTCAAGGCTTCTGTGTAGCCAGTGCCCAGACCCTTCTAGGTCAGAGTCAACATCCACAGTGCTTCAGGAAACCCATCACCTGATAGTGGCCACCACTCCACACAGAAGCATCCACACTCCCCTGCCTGACTGTTAGAGGGGCCGCACTCCTTCATGACCCACAGAAACAGTGAATCTCTCCAACTCTGACATGCTATGAAATGACTCAGTAGTCACAATCAGAACACCTATAGAGAGAAAATCACTCCAAGACAAATCCTTAGTAGAAAGTCGTTTATTATGAAGGTCATTCTATTAAAGTTGTACAGAGACCCACCAGAAGCAGAGATCTCAACTCAGGAAAATCACAAGAGTCTGAAGTAATGAAAACTGATGGACTGCCTGACAAAAAATTCTGAAGAAGGTGTTTTTAAAATTTCATTGAGATCCAACAATCCTGGAAATTAAAGAGATATTCAGCAGGGATAAAGATTTTTGAAAAGAACCGAACAAAAATGGGTTTGAAATATTGGAAAAACTCCAAAAAATTAATGGAAGGCCCCAGAAACAAACTAGATCAAAATAGCATAAAGAACAGGAGCTTGAAAATGTGCTTTAAATATTCATTTATTATTCCTGTGTGTGTGTGTGTGTGTGTGTTGTATGTGTGTGCGTGTGTCTGTGTGAGAATGTGATCACAGGTGACTGTGGAGGCCAGAAGAAAGCACGGGTGGGTGCCCTGGAGCTGGAGTTACAAGTGGTTGTGAGCTGTGGATATGTGTGCTGAGGTTTGAAATCTGATCCTCTGCAACAGCAGCAAGTGCTTTCAACCACCGAGCCATCCCTAAAGCCCTGAAAAAGGCCATTTTAACATAACACATTCAGACAAAACAAGAAAGAAAATTTTGAATTCACTCAAGATGTTTGTGGTGCCATTAAAAGCTGTAACCACTCCATGACTGCACACACAGAAGTTATGGTCTACAAGCAAGAACTGGAGAAAATGTATTCAAAGAAACAGCACCAGAAAATGTCCCTATCGTTGGGAATGGCCACACCGTGGAGACACAAGTGGCTTATAGGAGTACAGACAGAAAGTTTCAGGAGGGCATAACATATTCAAATTGCCAGCAGTTCTGTACAGAAAAAGAAAACCTGTTAGACAGTAGCAGAAGCGGAAACTGTAGACTAAACAGAAGCCCTATGGGCCAGGAAGCAGAGAAACGGACTGTTCAGATCCTGAGAGAAACTCATCATCAATTGCAGTCACCAGGCAGGGAATTCTTTAAAAATGAAAGCAAATTAAAGGACTTCAGGTGTGAACAAAAACTGAAGGAATTCATGACCACCAGACCAGCCTTACGAAGAATGTGTAAACAAGTGTTATAACTGGGACTCGCTCAGTGGCCAAGAAGGTATACTCTCTTGCAGAAGACTTAAGTTTGGTTCCCAGCACCTATATGGTAGCTCATCACCACCTGTAACTCCAGATACAGATGTTCTGAAACCCTCTTCTGGGACCTTTATTCATGTGCACAACACACACATATAAACATAATTTTAAAAATAAAATAAAAAGATCTTTTCAATAAAGGGGCCACATTCATGATGGTTGGATATGATCCATGTATGTGTGTATAGAAACATACTAATATATTCATTCATATTTGCTAAATATTATATAATAGTGCATACAAATAATGTGTTAGTACACTTTTAGGAAGTGGAATTCCATCATCTAGTGGTAGATATATGCTAATAGATTAATTCATTCCAAAATGTGACTTATAGTATATAAGCATCACTTATACATTATACCTAAATATACATTACACATAAATGAATTTATGACATAAATACATAATTTTAAAAATTTTCTTCCATTTGAAATAAATATCCTTTCTCAATATCTAGTCAATGTAATGTGTCTGGCAACCACACAGAAACTTTTGTAATGATAACCCATCACTTCTGTGGGAAACGCCACTGAAGATCAGCTGACAATTTGAGTGTCATAAATAGGATCTGTAAGCTGATTTCTAAAAATGGATTGGAAACCATAACAGGAAATATAGCTCTGAGAATCACACCTGCCGATTCACTGTTAGTTTCATCTGAGGGAAGCAGGTCAATAAAGATGGTCCCACCTTCATAGCGGAGGAGCAGGGCTGCACCTTCTAGCTTGGTACTGAGCAGTATGAAATGAATAAATTGTGATTCTGCTCCCAAATCTCCTCATGAGGGTAGGAGAAATGAATTTTCTGGCTATTGCTGTTATCCTACTTCCAGGAGCAGAGACAAGTCTCCACAGTCCAAGTGGATCACTTTGTGGTGCATTTACCCAATGAAGCTTCCAGGGAAGCCTCGTGGCAGCCCACCTCCCGCAGTGGGTATCTTCTGTTTCTGATATAAACGGCGACTGCTGCAGCTTTTCTACACGACACCACATATACACACTATAAGATACTTATTATCAGAATAGGGAGGAAGGTAGAGAGAGAGAGATTGGGTATTAAGACCCCATAGGTGTGCCTGTGACATTCTTTCTAGTCTTCGGTAAGTGATGGTGTCACATTGGGCATGCTTCGTCATCTCCTTAAGTCACAACCTAATTTGTTTTTTTATTAAGAGGATGTTTTAGTGGCAACATGTATAAAATAACCTATTACAGTCAACATAGCTCTAGTAATTTTTTATCTCTAACCCTTGGCTGTTTTTCAATGCTCTTCTCTTAAGCAAATGAAAGAGGTGGGAAGTGCTCCTTGTAAACACACAGGTGCAGTGCTCTGGTGCAGGGTGTGACTTGGGAGGAGTGCTGGGGAAGCAAGCAAGCAGTGTAGAACCAAATGTGTGGCTTCTGTGGGACTAAAGTAACAGTGAGGAGGCATGGTTACAATAGAGGCTGTTCTCTGCCTCCACGTGCCGGAAGCAAAGTTCGTGCACGTCCCTTAGTTAAGAAAGATGTCCCAAACCTCTGACCATTCAGACTTGGGAGAGTTTGAGGGGGAGCATAGCCTCCTCTCTCTCTCTCTCTCTCTCTCTCTCTCTCTCTCTCTCTCTCTCTCAGGGTTTGTCTACATAGGTTGAATCTGCTACTGTGACTGAAAAAACAAGTAAAATAAAATGAGAAAAAATGGAAACAGGAAAGGCACTGTGTACACTCATTTCTGCATAACACAGGAATGACCCTGATTCCACAGTTATTTAAATAGAGTTAATTTGTTAGGAGGCTGTGGAGCAATGCCCACCCCACCATCCATAGAACAACAGGCTGCCAAGCTCAGTTGCACAGTGGGCCATACCCGGCTATTTGCTCTGAGTACAATCCACCCAGTGAAATACTGTCACCGTTAGGACACAAGTAATAATATCTATTTGGAGCATGTGTTTAACCTGACTCTTATTATGAAGTTGTTCCTTTCGTCTAATAAGATATAAAGGCCCTCAGTTTATTGCTTTTATTGAATTGGATGTATGACAAGGGAGTAATTTCACCCTAAAATAAAAGATGAAAGCAAAGTTGAACATAGACTCTCACCCTTTGGGGCCTTGTGTTTTTTTTAACTTGATATTTGTAAAATTACTATATGCTCTGCAAAGGAATTTTAGTTAATGTTATGATCTCTTTAGAATAATTCAAAATATTAATCCTATATCTTAGGGTATAAAAAAGTAAAAGACATGACTTCTACCCATTTGTATAAGGCTGAACCATAAACAACACCTTCATCAGAGATTTACTTTCTTTCTGCACAAAGACACAGAGGAAATATAACTAATTAAAATGTCAGTATTTACCTAGCAACCAGACATTGATTTTTTTTTTTTTTTTTTGAGACAGGGTCTCCCTGTAGCCCCGGCTGACCTGGAACTCACTCTAGCATTGAAGTCACAGAGATCCATCCATCTCTGCCTCCAAGTTGCTGGGATTAAAGACATGTGCCACCAACGCGGCCAGAAGAGTTGTAAATAGTTTTCATTTCTCATTTGATCTTGTTGTGGTTCACTGTATGGTCATGTATGAAATATCTCAGCTGGAAACAAAATTTACACAGTAAGATGGAGAGTAACTTCACAGTTATTTTAAATGCACCCCTAATGACACTTGTAAAACTGTGAAAAGAGGAGGAAGCTGAGTGTGGGGGCAAGTGTGCAATCCTCAAAAATCCTCGAGGTAGGATCTCAAGCAGGAGGGTCATCGCAAGGTCATGTCTAGGCCGTAAGAGAGGCACACTCTCAAAAATTTTTTTTAAAAAAAAGAAAGTAAGAAATAAAGGTGAAGAGAAATCCCTTTTTCTAATTTACTTACTTACTTATCTTTATTTTTATGTGTACAAATATTTTCCCTGCATGTACATAAGTACACCCCTGTGTGAAATGCCCACAGAGGTCAGAAATGGCTATTAGATCCCCTTGGAACTGGATTTATAAATTATTGCTAGCTGCCATATGGGTGATGGGGATCAAACCCAGGTCTTCTGCAAGAACAGCAAGTGCTCTTTTTTTAAAAAAAATATTTTATTTATCATTTTTATTTTATGTGTATGAGTGTATTGCCTGCATGTATGTGAGTGCACCCATGTCATGCGATGCTGTAGAGGTCAGAAGAAGGCTTTGGATTACCTTGGAACTGGAGTTAAGGACTTCGTAACTGCCATGTGGGCGCTGGGAATCAAACCCTGGTCCTCTGAAAGAGCAGCCTGTGCTCTTAACCGCTGAGACATCTCTCCAGCCCCATGAACAGCAAGTGCTCTTAAGCACTGAGCCATTGCTCCAGCTCCAGGAGAGAGGTTTCTATTTTCTCTGCATCAGTGAAGATCATGGCACTTAGACACCTGCCATCAGGACATGCTGAAACATAAGCCAAAGCTAGACCGATACATGAAGAAAATGTCATTTTCTGTGTCTTCACATTTTACACCAGTTCATCACGCTCCACTCTCAGCTTTGAGCATTTTCTGCACACCACTTAACATATTATTGCTCATTAGAAAAGGCATGTGCATGTAGGGTGTGGTAGCTCAGATCTGTAAACCTATACGACAGAGACTGAAGCAGGAGGATCACCAATCTCAGGCTAGTTTAGGCTGCATAATAATTTTCAGGCCAGCCTGGGTTGCAGAGTGCAATTCTATCTCAAAACAAACACTAAAAACTTGGAGATAAATGAGAAAAATGAAAGTCTTGATATGTGTGTGTTGTCATGTTATATATGTAAAGCATGTTATATATGTATATGTCATGTTATATATGTAAGTCATGTTATACATATGTGTCATGTTACATATAAATATAAAAGTCCTACTTTGATTAATTTTCCTGTCTTCTCTTATCTCTAATGCACCTACTTAATTAGTGATGAAATTTGTGCCAGTTCAACCACGTTAAGTTACTTGCCAACTATGTAGGAAACGTCAAATTTTAGGACAGTTCCAGGATGTGAGTAGACAGGCTTTTCAAAAAGCTAGGTCATGAAAGGGTCTACCCCTGATCCTTGGGAAGCAGGGAAGACTTGTCTTTATAAAATGAAAATGGAGCTCACTTTTTCCTTATGGGAAAGAACAGGGTGGAAATCCTGTTTATTGCAAAATTATCCCTTCAACAGAAGTCTGCATGCTTGGAGTCAGTATGGTCTTGCTCCCTCTTAACATTTCATTTGTAAGTAATAAGCATTTCTAATGCAGCAGATTAAATGATCTACTTTCTAAATATGCTCAGATTTACTTTCTAAATATATTCAGATTACGCTAAATCCATGAATCCCAACGAGGCTTACATCTGATCACACTGTAACATCCAATGTTTTACACAGAGGGAAGTCTAGAGTAAGCACACAGGGTCAAACCCTCTGTCACTCCAAGGTCAAAAGTAACCTTCATTTTAGTATAAAGTCACCCGAGGATTTAACCTATTCTGTGAAGAACAGAGCAGAGAAATCAAAAGCCAGGAGCTCAGGGATTCCCAAGGCAGCAAAGAAAACCCAGTGCCAACTAGTAATTAAATCACCAAAGATTACTCAGATGATTGGAAGTCTGCACAGGACAGTGTGAGGAGAACATGACTTTCTGTTTCCTTTTTGAGTATGCTTTTAAAATTACAACCCTGTCTAATGGGACATAAATTGATTAGATACTTTGTGCTTCCTTTCTGACCTAATTTAATTGGTAACAAATATAAAACTCAATTTAAAGCGAATTGATGACTATCAACACACATAGGTAGTCACGAAAATGAAAATTTAGAATTTCAAATTTTATCACTATTAACTTAATTTCAGAATTAAATCCCAAAGTTTGTTTGAGAGTTTCATGAGACACTGTACACAGAACATGCAGCACATTTTGCTGTCTTAAATTCTCGGAGATCATCTTTCACTACCATTTCGTTATCAATTCCTTTGGAACACAATCCAGAAATGAATTGGAGAGAGTGCAGAAACATTTTTTAGCAATACAAAAGGATTCAAAGACTATCCAGGCATAAGAGAAGGAATACCGATTTATAGAGATAATGTACATCTCTACATAGGACACCAGGCAGCAAATAATCACCACTGGCTTTATGAGGAATGTTATGAGATTAGAAACAGAGAAACGTTTCCAGTTCCACCATAGCTCTTGTAACACAGAAGCAGTTACAGATATCAAAAAGCCTGCAGTAAGCAAAGGAATGTCTGTCTTTCATAAGGTGCTCGGGTCTCAAAGTTCAGAGGGCATGCCCTAATAAGTGCGATCTCCTCAGCCTGGCACATGCTTTGGAAACTGGAGGTTCACAATAAAAGTGAGCACAACTTCAATATAAGGGCACACACCTAGTGGATCCAGTGGGGCACCTTTAACCTTTCATTTTCTTCCCCTGACAGGTGTACTAGCTTTCTCCAGTCCTTTTTCATAGCAAAAGTCACAGGGAGAGGACCGAGATGATTATTTTGTACAGGTGTGCATCGAGGGCTCTGGTTACACAGTTGTAATTCAAATGTATATTTTCTCTTGGAAAAATTGGATGTTATTACCAAGCATGAAAGCCAAAACATTTTGGAATAATGGAGGCATTATGTCAAACACATCACAGGTAGGCTTCCAACAGAAAGGTCTCTGGTGCTTACCAGGCGTGGCTGTGCATGTGTTTCTTCTTTCCTCGCGGTCTCCAAAGTGTACAGAGAGTAACATCATTCAGCACGGGAACCCTCTGACCGCACACACAGCATCCCTGAAGAGACCAGGCTCTCCATCTTTGACAATGAACCACCATGGTTGGACACTTCAGTGTTTATTCTTTTCCCATATCTGCTAGCCTTTGACCTTTAGGCCACGACATCCCTAGTATGGTCACAGCTGGTTATATTATTGTGAGGGTCCATGGGAGCATCATTTCTGCAGAGATTTTACTGTCTGAGAATGCAACGTTCTCCTCTCTCTTTCTCATTCTCTCTCTCTCTTTCTCTCATCATCTATCATCTATCTAACATCTATCACTTATATCTGTCTCTGTGTCTCTCTCTGTCTCCATATATACAAGGACTTGGCATGTGCTGTGGTGCCCAGCTGAAACGTCCTCTTTGCTTCTCAGTTATGTCCTTTAATTTGTTTATGTCTACAAGCACAGGAATAAATGTCTATTTTTGATCTTGTGATAGTATGACTTGGGGGTAAAATACTTTTTGTACTACAAAACTTTTGGATTCCTGAATATATAATTTCAAAGTATAAATGAGAGATTTGCTATATGTTCAGGGCTTTCCCAAGAAATGCAGAGGCAACTTGTGTTCAGTCCCAGAAATCCCAACCCTCTTTCTGGAGAACTTGATTGGAATTATGTGACTAGGAAGGAGCTGATCTAAGGTTTATCAAGGATTCAAAGGTCACATGAATACCACCAACACCTGCTTCTACCATAGAACACATTTCCTTTTCCTTAGGTGGGGACAGTTACAGCTTGTCACAGCTGTGGCAATGAAGATCAGGACATGTGGACATAATGACTACCAGCCTGCATCATGAGAAGAAAACGAAATTAACGTGTTACTTTCTCACCAAACTGAATGTGCCAGATACCACCTTTGAAAAAAATACTCTGATCTTCAGTTCTGACAGAGGTGGCCTGCTCCCATCCTGTGCACAGTGTGTCTATCTACATTAAAGCAACTTCTGATGGTATTTACCTGACATGCTTCATTTTACCCAGTACCCTTGATAATAGGTGTCATGTTTTTTTCTGCTTATTCTATCTACAGTATTCAGACTAAGGCAGGGGAAGATGTTTTTGATTAAATATTTATTGAACACAAGAATGGGTATACTAACAAATCTAAAGCAACTGGCAATATAAAAAGAATCCTTGGCACTTGGAGATAAACACAACAGATGTTGTGGTCCGATGTCATCAACAGAACAAGGAAAATCTGGGTAGGTCAGTGGACAGTCTCCCTTATAGGCTGAGTCAGATTTGTCAGACTATGAAGCACAAGGACACGCTGGGGTGACTCAGGGCTGAGTAACAGGCAGTGGGTGTGTGAAACACAAATATCTAGAAAGGCTAACGTCAGAGACCTGCTCTAGTCCCTCACTTTCCAGACTGTGTATATTGTTCCCTCACCACAGCCCCACTCACGCAGGTCAGACACTGCCACTGGGCACATGCACAGTTCACAGGAGGATCCGCCTTCTCACTACCATGGTTGTGGGAGAAATCCTTAACAGACTAAACCTCAACCAAACTGTACCCAGTAAGAATAAGTTTTGTTGTATGTGATAAAAATTCTAAACCAGTAGTGACTCAGAAAGGAAATTGATTGGTAGATAATAATGGACATTTGGGACATGGCTAGTTTTATGAGGTAAAAAACAAGATATGGATTCAGCTAGTCCTCTGAGGGAAAAAAATCTATCAGTTGAAGAAAAGTTGAAAAGTTTTAAATTGTTGGCACCAGCAGGTGTGACCTTTAAGATTCTTCACAAAACTATAAGCTGCAGTTCATGTCGAGTTCGTAGGTTGAATAAAATGAGATACATAGTAATTTTTGTGTGTTTACTTAACCAGCAGCACACAGGTAAAGCCAAAGCTCTATTTCCAGGGCATATGAATTAATCCAACCAGAAGTAAATTGTGCAGGTTGTGCTAATCCCTATTCATTCTTTCCAACCTATCACAAATAGTTACTGACTGATGAAAGAAAGACAATGTAAAAGTTGTTTAAAAATGAGAAATTGTGTACATTGGAACAGAAGTGGGAAATATTTGCATTTCTCCAACTATAGAGATTTGGCCTTCAGGAATCAGTAAACCTCTCTCACCTCTCACTACACAGTTGTCCCTAGTTTTCTGTGTTTGGCCCCACTTACTTTCTTACAGAACATGAAATGAAGGATTATAAGATAACTGTAACTCATTCAAAAGAATATGGAAGGAATTCAAAATAGGCATAAACAATCAGGGAAGGAACTGGAGAGCAGTGCTGATATTCAGCATCAGAGAAAATAAAGTGCACTAAAAGCAGTGACCAGAGAGAAGTGAGACAGAGAAAGAGAACATTCCAGTAGCCAGCATGAAAGAGACATCCCTGTACTCAATAATCTGAAATGAACTTCGCTGGACCATCAAAGATCAAGGGAGGAGTCTTCAAGGACTCACAGATGAATGACCACAAGGCAGCACACACGAAATGCAGTCTGTATGGTAGAATAAAGGATGCAGTTTGTTATAAATGACAAAGGTCGTTATATACTTCTGACTCAGAAAGGAAGATAATTCATGGATATAAGCAGACATTTGGGACATGGCTAGGTATATGGATTAAAATAAATAAAGGAAATGAAAGAGAGAACACAACAAAAGATGGAGCATTTTCAAATATCTCAAAGTACTTAAAAGCAAAGGGCGTTTACTTCAGATAAATGTTAAGTCCTTGTCAAGTTTCGCCTGGTTTACTTTTCACTGTTGTTTATTATTGTTAGTAGTTCCATTAGTGCAGAATGTGGATTAGCAACATATTGATTCTAGGCTTTAATACGATCAGTTCTCTTTCATTTTTTCTTGGTCCTATTGATTTCCTGCTTTCTCTGTCCTTATACAGTGAGGAACCCGACCAAGTACCAATATTTAAAGGAATGTTATCCTGGTATATTTGATCAGTGTAACAGAAATATTTATTTATACTGAACTTCCTATTTACCAATGATATAAAGTTTATCATAATTACATAATTATAAAGTTTCTGCTTACAAAAGTGAGCACACAAAGTCACGGTCATCTTTTACAAATGGCTCCATTTGAGGACATTAAGATCAGCAGACAGCTCTCTAACACATAAAAATTGGAGTGCGGTAAGTTTCTGTTTGCACACTTAAAACACTAATTCTCTGTACCCCTTAGCCTGTCTGTCCAGACACAATTTCCTTCCCATTACCAGAATAAATTGAGCTCTTCCTGATATTCTGCAATATTTGGAATTGAGCTGTACTCTGGTATTTGACTTGTGGTAGTGGTGTGTGTGTGTGTGTGTGTGTGTGTGTGTGTGTGTGTGTGTGTGTGAAGGAGAGAGGGAGGGAAATGGAAATAGAAAAGGAGAAGAGAGGAGGCAGAGATACAGTGGGGGGGGGAGAGTTACACATACTTATATGAATGAACTCAGTGAACATAAGACCATGTTGATTCAGTGACAGGTACATCTTGACAAGATTCCCAATGCTGTTTACCAGGTTATTTTAACTGATCTCAGTTGCAACCAGTTCTAGAAAGTTCTGTTATTGTTATCATCATCATCATCATCATCATCATCATTCGTTATTGTTGTTTTGAGACAGGGTCTCACTAAATAGCCTAGCTACCCTGGAACTCTCAGAGATCACCCTGCCTCTGTCTCCTCAGTACTGAGGTTAAAGAAGTGCCCCACCATGCACCACTTTGGTTTTAATAAAGAATTTAAAGACTAGGATTTGCTGGGCGACGTTCCATGTGAACAGGCTGAAGCTACATGCTATGCAATGGATGTGACTTACTGTTGGCCCTGCCCCACATTAATTTTGTATAATAATTCTTGCTTATAATTACTCTCTGCATTACATCATCCTTAAGCTGACTTTCTTTACAAGACAGTCACATTGCTCTGGACTAGAATCAGGGGCGGGGGAGGGTTGCAAATGATTGGAAACTGAGGATATATAGTCCCATCTTTTGTAAGTGTTTCATACTCAAGTACCAAAAATTAATGAAGAAAATGTCAGAGTGGGAGGATCAGGTTGTTTACCACAGCCTTAATTCAGGCAGCGAAAGAAACATTCTGAATAGCACAACGCTTGCTCTCTGAAGTACATATTTCCCCCAGTGAACGCCAATAACATCTGGACAGGGTATTCTACTGCACACCTGGAATCCAAGGGCTGATGAGGATTATATGCAGGAAGATCACAATGTGGCCTGCCTGGTTCTCACCAATGAGACCCTGTCTTGATAAACAACTAACAAAAACCAACTAAACAAAACAAACACAAAGTGTCTGAAATTTGGAAACATATTAGCATCTTCCAAACAGTTTAGATTAATTTGTTATTTCCATGAAAACCACTGCCACATTTGAATTAGCTCTAGGGTGAGTGACATTCATCTCCATGGCACATTTCATACATACAACAGCATAATTAGTGAAAACTGTCATGCTTCCTCAGGAAGGAGCTTAATTGCTGAAACACTTCCATGTGACTGACATGGTATGAGTACAAAAATCAACTTTCTACACAGTTCTTTTCTGAACATCTGAGTGTAAATGAGATAAAAAGTATACAACCTTTTAAAAAGTGTTTTTATTTTTATGGGTATGAGTGTATTGCCTGCAGGTGTGTAAGTGCACCCATTTCATGCAATGCCTGTGGAGGTCAGAGAAGGATCGAACATCATAGAACTACAGTTACAGATGGTTGTTAGCCACCATGTGGGTGCTGGTAATCGAACCTGGGTCCTCTGAAAGAGCAGCCAGTGCTCTTAACTGCCAAGTCATCTGTCCAATCACCCCCATACTGCCTTTTAAATCAGAAATTCAAAACTGATAATGAAGTGATTTAGGAAAATTATCCGGCAGAATTAGGGGCCCCGATGTAACCTCATTTTAATAGATATTTATTGCTTCAACAGTTTGACTTCAATGTCACAGTTTAAAATCATGTTTTAAAAAGGAGAAATTCTATTTCACCCTATCTGAGTTAAACATGTGCTATAAAATTGTATATAACACACAATTTCCTTAGTAATATCAAAATGAAGGCTGCCCTTCTTTCTAAGGAGCCTGCTGTAACCTGCAGTGCCCCTGTCTGCTGGGTGCCACTGAAATTTCAGTCCCGAATTTTACTGTCCATTCTGAACTTTAGGAGATGTCTTCGTCCTCCTGAGCCTCAGTTCTCCTTTGAACCCCTTTCCACCTGTATCTAGCTAATTAAAAACTTTACTTTGAGGCTGGAGAGATGGCTCAGTGTTTCAGAGCACCGACTGCTCTTGCAGAGGACCCAGGCTCTGTTCCCAGGACCCACATGGTGGCTAAAAACTGACCTTATCTCCTGTTCCAGGGGATTCAACACCCTCTTCTGACCTCGCAGGCATTGCATGACATAGGTGCACTTACATACATGTGGGCAAAGCATTCATACACCTGAATGAAATACTCCAACCTGCACATGGGGATCAACATCATTTAGTAGATTAGAAAACTGAGTTTCTTAGAAGAGAGCAGGGTTTTGTGACCCAGCTGGTATATGTGAGAACTTTGGTTTCCACCATACCTCTTGTCCCTGTGGCACTGTGCTGACACCAGGATGAGCCGTGTTAATAAGCATTTGCCTTTAATGCAATTGCAGCACTTCCTTCCACCTCTATGTCCCTGTTAACAGCCAAAATTAATCTCCTTGTATCTATAAATATGAGACACATCTTGAGTTTATTTGTTTCTGTATGAAATTTGTCTTATTTAAATTCAGACTCAGTATTATTTTTAAGATTTATATTTTATTATTTATTTAGGTGTAATTTTTTTTTTGTGTGTGTGTGTGTGTGCATGTGTGTGTGCCAACAAAGGCCAGAAGAGGGTGTCAGATCCCCTGGAGCTGAAGTTAGAGGTGATTGTGAATTACTTGTTATCGCTGGTAACTGAATTGGGATCCTCTGCAAGTGTAGCAAGTATTCTCACATCTGAGCCATGTCTCCATCCCGGGGAATATTCTCTTATCTTTTGAATCTTATTCCTGAATTCTGCTAGGTTCAATATGAACACCAGACATATGGTGTTATTCGAGCACCCTCTTTCATAATAGAACTATGCATAGAATGAAAGTTTTCTGAATTATTTCCAGAATATAACATTAATTCCATAGGGAAACATCTACCACCACATACAGTGAGATGGAAAATATTTGCTCCATACATAGTAGCCAGGGATGAGCTCACCCACCTTCCGAATATAAATCATTTTCTCTTGATTTTTTAAGAACAATTTCAAGACATACTTCCTTTGAGTTGCTTTCTCTGAACCCTAAAACATGAGCTCAGAGAAATAGTATCTCATCATGAATTCATGAGTCCTCCAGGTATTTCTTCTCTTGCTGTGTTACATTATATTCCACTCTCAATTCCACTGTGCTGTCTGTACTTCTTGATATATGTATTATTTTGATAAATAGAAAGTCCTTGTTAAATAGCTTGGATATAACCCCAAATTCAGAGCAGACTGGTACAGGGTTTCCCTCTTTTGTGTTACACGCAGAGTTCAACAGTTAGAGTTTGAAAATTACTTATGAAATAAGAATTAAGATTTTTTCCAGAGAAACAGACAAGGTTATAAGTGTTATGTTCCCTTCTGAGCTAGAGATAGACTGAAACGTTCACTCAGCCTACAAACTAGGAGAACAGAGCCTCGAAACACTCTGTGCCCTGTTCTGCTTCTGATCAGGTTCAACACACACTTCACACTTCATTCCTGACTCTCTGAAAGAACTCTCAACTCCCATCAAAGAAGCTTCTTCTTGAAGCAAATGATGATTAGCACAAAGACACACAACTTTTATATCTGCAGAGAATTAGAGACCATGGAGTGCTGGACCCTAAACGGGATACCTGTATCAATCCCTCTCCTCCCAAGGCTCAAGGATCATTGCAGAAGAGGGGACAGAAATATCCCAGAAGCCAGACGTGACACAGAGTACAGGGATCTGTGTTTTCCAGACATAACAGGTCAGTGGCACATATGAACCCAGCACTTGTAACAGCATGCATAAAACATGCACAAGGTCAGGCTGGACAAAACCTGAATGAGAAGGAAAGGGGCAAGAAGCCTCAGACCCAGCTGAGTCACTATCCGCAATTGATAGCCAGGAGGCGCCAGGTTTCTTTCTTTCTTTCTTTCTTTCTTTCTTTCTTTCTTTCTTTCTTTCTTTCTTTCTTTCTTTTTCTTTAAGGGTGTGGTGTTAGATAGGTTGACATGACTCCAGAGAAGAGACACACCACAGATTATTTGGGGAACACAAATTAGAATTATAAGCCTCCAAAAAAATAATAGAGGACATGATGTTATAGGAGTCTCCACTCTGAGAACATTCACCAGAGACTGAGTGGAGAGTCAAAAGGATTTATTCCTGTCAGCACGGACTTGGAGGAGTAATCTCCAAAGCCTGACCTTTGAATACCAGTAACTCAGAGCGCTTACAGGCAGTAGGGCACCAATCTAGACCCGTTCTGTCACTGGTGGAATAAAATCCAGCCTGTGACAGTGGGTGCACAAGAGCCTTTAGCCTACCTGATGGGGTCATGCGCTGGGGTCTCTAGTGTATATGACAGTAAAGCCAGAGCAGAAACTTCTAGCAGTCATGCTGGGTGGATCTTCTGAGGACAGCTGCATTTCAAGACGACACTGTGGTTTCATGTCTCACTCAGTTTAGACTTCCCACCTCATTTGGCCCTGGGATGCCTCCTCCACTTGTCCAGAGGGCATCATCTTCGGCTGCATCTTCTGTGTCTTTTATATCAAGCTTTCGATAGCTCTGAAGGAGCCTCTGGAACTTTATGACCTCTAGGCGGAAGGAGTTAAATACAGTCAGCATGTTAAGGATGCAGGAACCGAACAGGAGGGCCACAGGAGCCTGAGGAGAGAGACAGCTGTGGGAGAAGTCAGGAAGTCCGACTCCAGATACTGCTCCGGGAGCACCAAGATTCAGCCGGGTCTTGTCTCCTTTTGTACTTCGTTCTTTTACCTGTGGTGTCTGACTACCCCTGACTTAGTTACATAAAAAAGCGTTCCTCATTTAAGAGGAGACAGAGTTCCCCTTTACCACCAGTCGGCAGATCTGTTTTCCTTGGGTTCTGTAGGGCTACTGCTGCTAAGAGGTCTACTTGATCCTACACGCCACTAGCGATTGGGCCACTCACTTGTTCTATGTCATCTCACAAATCCCTGAAAAGTGGTTACAGATTTGACTGATGAGGCAGTTAGTTCCTCCTCTTTCTTTGCCCACTGCAGCTGCCATTCCTAGACCAGTGAAATGGATAGGTCTCTGTCATCCTGTATGTACTGCCAGGGGCATGCTGAGTTACCAGGATGAGGTACTATGTCCATCTAGGAATGAACACCAAGGTCAGTACCTGTACTATTTGGTAGAGATGTAGGCATCTGTTCCCCTTATGAAGACAAAGCTGGAGTGGGGACAACCTCAGATTAGGATTGGAGGAAGATGACTAAGTTGCTGGTGCTCAATGGTTTTCTCACACTGGCCACTGACCAGATCACCTACTGGCTTTGTCCCCTTTGTATGTGTAATGCACATAAGAGCCATTTGAGAAAATTCAATCGCTCTTAAACATAAAAGGGCAATGTGGGTACCCAATGATAAAAAGCAGTGGCACCAGTGTGGCCACATCTCTAGGAGCTTCTAAGGATAAACTAAGCCAACAAACTTTTACCAGATATGGGTTAGCATCCTTGAGGAGGTGGTGAGTTGCATTTAGAATCTGGTAAGTGGAGGATCTATCTTTTGGTCTAGGTATGGGCCGATCGTTTGCATAAGGGTTCCAATGGGAGGGATGGGGGCCTGAGCACTATGGTGTGTCTGGTTTGGCAACCTCAATGGTGCTGTTTTTTAAAATTTTTCCTGTACAGTATATCTTTCAGTTCTTGTAACAGGAAAAGACCTGCTCTACCACATAACATATTGGCATTCATTTATAGAGATTGGTGCAGGGGCATGGTGGTAGCTCCATCCTTTCCTTTAGATCTTAGAAAAGAGTGGCATGGGGGGGAAGGGTGTGAGGAACAGGGATAGGACAAGATTAGCAGGAGGAACAACAGGATAGCACATAGAATATTCTGGTTGTGGCCCTGTTATATAGGTCAGCCCTTCATGGAAACAGTAGGTGGTTTGTTTGACACATTTATCAAGTTGGTTGCTCCAAGAGGTGTTAGGACATAGCAAGGCACAAACTGTGATTAAGGCAGAAGGCCATCCCCCAAACAGAAACATTATACTTACGTAGATTATGGCTAGGTAAAACTCTGTCATCCATTCCAGTTCTGTAGAAATGTTTCAACTAGACTTACTGACGCCAACAAGGTTAGTCACATCAATATTCCACAGGAAACAAGGGGACATCATGATCATAGGTCCCTGATGTTCCCCATTGAATTCCTGAGGCTCTTTTCTGGCTTCTAGGGGATCTCAGTAGCTTCAGATATCCTGGTAGGTTTCTTTGCTCCTCCTGTTAGTCGTTTTGGGAAAGCCTTGCTGGTCTCTCTCTGGACTGGCTGTACTACCCTTGAGTTAGGATCCCAGTGGAGATCATCTTCTGGAAGAGCATTCCCGGACCACACCTTTACCATCACCTGCCCTGCAGGGCCGTGAGCTAGCGGACATTTCTGTGTCTCACTCATTACCAGTTGCTGTTCCTCAGTACTGAGAAGAGGAGCATCCAGAAGAGCCGAGTCTCCTCCAGTGGGAAGGTTGAGTTTCACAGATGAACTCCATCAGGTCTATTTTAGTCTGAGGTTTTCCATTGTATGTGGGAGCCTGCAGTTTATGATCATGTAAGGTCTGTGGTGCAGAAGTGTTGGTGTAGTGTGCTGGATAGCTTTAGTGTCAACTTGACACACCTGGGTTGAGGGAGCCTCAATCGGGGAATTTCCTCTATTGGACTGGCCTGTGGCCAGGTCTGAAGGGCATCTTCTTGATGAGTGATGTGGGAGGGCCCAGCCCACTGTGGGTGGTGCCACCCCTGGGCAGGTTGGCCTGTGTTGCATAAGAAAGCAGGCTGAGCAGGGGCCAGGGGGGCAAGCCTGTAAGCAGCGTTCCTCCATGTCCTGTGCTCCAGCTCCTGCCTCCAGGTTACTGCCCTGAGTTCCTACCTTGGGCTCCCTGA
>NW_008328543.1:792136-825198 GCF_000622305.1 Nannospalax galili
TTGCATTGAGTTCTCTAGTCTATATGACAGTGGAGGGAGGCAGGAATCTCCATCAGTCAGCCGTTCATAGAAGCCTAACTGTGGGTTAGGCTCTGCAGGTCTTTCTCAGACAGCTGCATTTCAAGATAAGGCATTATGGTATCATTTCTCACTCAGTTTAGACGCCTCAAGGACTTGGGTATTAGGATTGGGGAGGTGATAGGGAGAGGGTAGGAAAATGATCAAAATGTAGTGCATGAAATTCTCAGAGTCAATAAAAATATTTTTGAAAAGCGAGCACAAGGAAAACGATGAACAAACCAGTGCTCCCTCCCCTCTCCTGTTTGAATTTACTCATTTCTATTATTCACACCTCCCTTTCCCCATCAGCCCTATGCTCTCTTGAGTCTTAATAATTACCTCAGAAAAATCTGATATGGAAGTAAAATTAGATTTCTTTCTGTATATGTCAGGTGATGTTGTCATACATGACTCTGCAACCAGTTTTAAGTTTTTCAAAAACGTCTCCCTTGTCCTCTTTTAAAATTTTCAACCAGAATGTCCAAATAAAAATCTTAAGGAAAAAAAAAAATCCATCAACAACTCTTCTGTAGTATATTTTTGGTAATTGCCATTTTCTAGTTTCGTAACAAATTTGATGAATAATACCCATAGATGTGGGGTGAGTGCTCTCTTAATAAGCGTGTCAATTTATCAGAAGGAAACAATGTGAGTAAAGTGCATCAGGAACTGCTGGGTGTGAGGAAGCCTTGATCCAGGCTTTGTTAATTCAATGGTACTTTCTGATGTCATTTCTCTCAATGCCAAATTACTTAAATCCATAAAAATGCTCAAGATCATTCTGTCTTCCTGATCCTCCTCCTCACGAGCACTCATGCTAGCTCTCCATGTGTCCTGACCATCACTGTGTGCAACTATGTAGTAACTGCATGCGTGGTTTAAGACTCACTGTGTGTCAGGTGTGACGGCACAAACCATTAATCCCAGCACTCAGAAAGCAAAGACAGGAGATTCTCTGTGAAACTGAGGCCAGCCTGGTCTCCATAGTGAGTTCCAGACCAGCTGCAGCTATAGGGAGACCTTGTCTCTAAAATAATCACCTTCTAAGTTATCCCTTTTCCTGCATTTCAAAGAAACAAGGAAGCAGTCTTCTCTATAGCCTAAAGGCCTAAAGTGCTTTGCCTTATCCCTCAACTGACTTCTGTTTCCTAAATTCACGTAGACAGGTAATCATCCTTTGTAGCCCTTTTCCTAACTTTGTGTTTGGTTTTGGGTTCTGTGCTGGAGACAGAGGCCTGCATACATTTTTACCTCACATGTTTCAGCGGGCTATTTTGTAGTTCTTAATTACATCCGAAGTTCTGAGGGTGTGTATACCCCACAGCTTTTCCTTCTGTGATTCTCCTTTTCACAGGAGAGACTGAAAATTGTGGCTCACGGGACAATGTGAACTGGTAAATATGTGGTATTTGGCCATTTTAACATGATTGGTTAAACTGGTAGCTACTAAGGCTTCAAAAGGAAAATTTGCATAAAGTCTGAGTATCTGCCTTCTCTGGGAAGACCAAATGATATCCACATTCCCACAGGAAGGTCACATAGCACCGTCAGCCCAAGTTGGGTGAAGGATCACCAGTCATGCATGGAAGTACACCGTGCTTCTGTGTTTGATATGAAACATGATCCCCTTGGCTGATTTTAAACCCTGTATGGTTCATTGTCATGATTCATCATTGTGATCCCTCACCGTGGTGTGTCATTGTGGTATCTCATCATGGTCCATCATTTTGGCCCCTCCATTTAATCCACCATTGTGGCTCCTTATCATGGTCCATTAATTATTTTGGTTCATTATGAAGTTCATCATTGTGGTCCCTCATTTTGGTCCACCATATTGGGCCATCATCTCAGTCCATTGTCTTGATCAATCATCTTGGGTCATCATCTTGCGCCACCATCTGTCTGCTCTGTCTACTATTTAGATAAATTTCTTACATCCACGAAAGTGTGAACTATGTGATTCAAGACTGTCTCAATTCCCTCTTTGGCTTAGATATTCTCTTAATAACCCACTATAGACTTATAGGACTTATAACCAATGCATACTGTATTATTATACCATATTACACATTCATTTTATTATGTTGATCTTCCCATCAATACTATAAACTCTCTGAATACATATCCAGGCTCATATTTGTATTACAGATAACTGAGATTAGGAATCCAGTTAATAGTTGTTGTTTGATTGAATGAATACATTTTCTAGGAAAATAAAAAAAAATTACTAAGACATAGGTGTGGAAATGACTTTTCTATCTTAATCTTGTTTATAACGTAAACAAGTTGAGCCATGTGTTCCTCTTGTGACTTGGGGATGTGATGTTAATCTCTCTGGACCTTCTCCTCTACTCAAGATAGCACATGAATATGTTTACACATGTTTTTATATCTCACAGCATCAATGTACTGCAAACAGTGTGCTTATCCCAGAACAAGCAATGAGAGAAATTTAAAACATCTGTTCATGATTGTATGCGTATGTCTTGGTCTATGTCTAGGGACCAGAAAGGGCAGGATTCTCTGATAAAGTAAGGGTCTGAATTTTAATTGCATATTTCATGCTAGAGATATTGTTTCAGTGAAAGTATGAACAAATGCCTAGCTCAAGAGCATAGTTCCTAGAGAAATCTGAAAGAACTGATTCTAGGCAGCTTAGGTCTGCTCTTGGCCTTAAAATGGATGCTAAAAATAGGGCTGTTTATTAAAGCGTAAATGTGTTATGGATATAAATGTTGCATATAAGTAATCAATTTCATATGAATTCCTTAATTGAGCAACAAAATGTTTTAGCAATTTCTGTCTCTTATGAATGACTTGTAATGGGTTGCTGTCAGAATTTTGAATTAGTGACAGTATTGGCAAGATGGATAAAGTACATATTTACTTAATCTCCTGAAAAGACATCCTGTTATTTTTGATGTATTTGATTTACAAGTATCCTTTCAAACCACTTTACCAAATCAAAATTTTATATTTATTTTAGATCTATAAAATTATCTCAAAATTACATTGAGAAAGGGTTATGAAGTGTGACAGTGATGAGCTGTGTAATCCTCTGATTTCAGGCTTTCTGATGGATTTCTTCTTATCCTTTTGTGGATGTTCTCTGGGAGATATTCTGCTGGGCAGAAACAAATTATTTATTTCCATGAATCACTGTGTGACTTTTCCATCTAGTTTTAAAACAATCATCATTAAATTTTTATTCCAAAGAGCATGACTCGATGGGGATAATGGTAATGCAGGTTCTGATACCTAGGTCACTGAGCTTACTGATTGTGAGCACAAATACCATTTCTCTGTCTTCAACAAGGCTCTGTGAAATATTTCAATCAGCCCCGCGGTGGTAGTCAAGGAAACTAAGGCAGATTGCTTAAATGACAATGGCAACTGCTGGCTTGAACAGAAAACCAATCCTCTGGCCTCTGATTTGCACGTTTCTCCTCCACTCCAATTCTGATATTAATTACTGCTATTTTCTTTGATCTAGAACGCCTGTTCTTCGATGGATTATAAAATGAATCATATTTTTCTTTTCTGGTTGAGAGTGAACAATTACAGCGGCACACATAGATGTTTGATATATGTTCCAACCCCTTGTAGTAACTATTGAAAGGTCATTTTCCTGAGCTTTACATTAAGCGTTTTGAAATCAGGGTTCCCAGGCATCCCAACTCACATTGAGTTTTCTTCCTCAAAATACTGGAGCACTAGTGGGTTCAGCCTGTGCCTCTTACTGACCCCTCGATTCCCAAGAGCAGATGAGAACTTCGGAGAATGAAAAGCTTTGCCCATTTTTAAGCCGGGACCTTGCAAATGACGTCATTTCTGCGTTCCAGAATCAGTAAGTAGTGAAAATCTCTGTTCTTCACCCAGAATGCTGAAAAGCACTGAAGTTGAAAACCACAAAGATACAGCTGTTAAAATGATTCTCAGCTTTGTGATTACATTGGCTTTTGTATTTTTATAAGCATGACAATAGCCCATAAATATGTAGCATGCTTTGTAGCTTTAGAGAATGTCTATGACTCTTGCGTCATCTGTTTTCTCTACTCCAGAGCGGCTTAGCACACTAGGGAAAATTGTCCACTAATAAGAAAGTCAGGAATTGTGTTCAACACTCGGGAAAATGGATGCAGAGCCATCTCCAGGATCATTACAACTTTGCTTTCAGCTTAGACCTCATTTCATGAAATACTCCAAAGCCTGAGTAATCGTAAGCTATGAATAGAAGTTTTTGATGGGTTACCGTTCCTTTCTTGTCAGATTCACCCTCTCTACTTTTCCTTACAGTTGCTAAAAGAAAGAGTTATAAAGTAAAGAAACTGAGTTATTCCTGAGGTAAAGTTTAAGTCTTGAGCTCGTCTCCCATTTCCAACCCACGCACCTGGGGACAGACGAGAAGAGGAAGCACCCAAACCCTTCTACCCTTGATATCTTGTCTAATACAAGAAATTCATCAGCATCAAGCCAAGTGTCAGCCAGAACCCACATATCTGCTTGCTTGTCTTAATCACTGCTCTTTTCTGTCAAATAATCTTTGATAACATCTTACAAAGCTGCCCTCTTTGAAATCTTTGCATCATAGGTGAGTAATATTAATTCCACATTTCAAATGTCGACTTTGTTTGCAAACTTGACTGAAGCTACTGTATTGTAACATGGCTATTTTAAAAGGTCATGGTAATTCTGAAAACTGTAAAGGAAAATTAAATCCTTCGCCACAAACAATGGCTTTAGTGCTTGTTCCTGTGTTCAGAAGCATCAAGGTTATGCATACATTCTATCTCATGAATATAAATTTAAAGGTCCAATGATTTGTATTACTCCAATGTACTCTGAGCACAAAGACAAGGTATAGAATTGTTATCAGGATACACTTCTAGCTTCAAAGAAGGGACTTTGACTGCAGAGAAATAATATTTGACACACAAACTGAAAAGCAGCTCTATAGAAAGGTGATTGTTATTTTTTTAAAACCTGTGAAATTTGTTATCTAGGACATTAATTTCTTCAGGGATTTTCTGTTCTGTTGTCTCCTCCTTATTTTTTCTGTGTCTGTTACTAAGGACACAAGATATATCTTCATATGATATAAAATTTATCTTCACATTTAAATATAATTCTAAAAATAAGCAGCAATGGCAAGGACCATATAGTGGTCTATATCAAGAGATTATGTGTCATTTACAGAGTGTGTGAAGAATGTAAATATAGAATATATTTTAATTGAAATTAATTTAATTTTTAGGAAATGCTAAAACTATAGTGCAGTCAGTAGGCCAAAATCATCTCAGCAGTCCCGTAAAGACGCTTATGCAGAGGCAGGTGCAGGTGCACCTGTTCCCTACATTCAATGAAACTTTTGTACTGTGAGTGAAGTGTGCTTCACTGTTAATGCCCACAGTAGATTAGCAAATGTTGATGTTGAATCGGTACCTAAAAGGCCTGAAGGTGCACCCCAGCTACCCTTTCTTAACTAAGAATCCTTTGCTTGTTGCGAGTTGTGCACAGGGTAAAGTAAAAAATCTTACTTGGGAAGTTTTACCCTCTCAACTCTATTTGTATATTGCATTCTTAAATAACAATGCAGTGCACTCGACCATGCATGCCCTCCAGAAGATCAAAGAAAAATTAGAAGCCACAGTCTTCATTGACTATCTGCTCTCATTCCACCTCAATGATCAGGTCTAGCGGTTGTGAGGACATTTTGTGTAGGTAGGTTTGGCTGCTCAGTATTTGAGGACTAAGTGTGCTCAGGTATCACGGCTCCTTCCACAATGCGCATCGCCTATCAAGGCTGTAGAATGTTGGCTCAGTGTTTCTTTCATGCTACCTCCCGCCTTCCAACACACATGCCACTTCATACTTGTCCACCCTCCAGTGGATGGACATCGACTTGTACTGATGTACATTCCCCAGAACAACAACGCCTGGACATCTGGGTGTAATTTTGAGTGTTTTCATATACTCCTTTATCAAAACAATCAGCCTAGTAGAATACCACAAAGTCGTAGTGGAATCTTTGCGTGGAATTTTGAATAGATGTCAAACTGCTTTTTTAAGGTCCCTGTGTCATTTTATGTTCCAACCAGCCACTGGCAGAGGTTCTAATTTCCTCCCGTCATCATTGAAACATATTGAATATGTCTGTTCTATCACAGTCATCTATATTAACATGAAGAAGTATCTTTTTGTCTTTCACTGATTTAAACATTTCCATGCATTTATAGCCATTTTTATATCTTCTTTGAAGAAATGTCTTTTATAGCTCTGTAATTTTTAAATGAAATACATGTTTTAAGTTAGTTTTGAATTCTAAGATTTCTTTTTTATTTGGTCGTGATGTAAATTCCTTGTCATAAATGCAAATTTTCACAGATCTCCCCCAGTTATATCCGGCATTGCTGGCATTTACATATTCTTAATTATATGCTTGGGAGTACAAAGGTTTTAATTTTGATGGTCTAACATTTTTGCTCCTTTTTTATCTTACTGAACTACCAATCTCATAACATAAATACTTATTTCTGTGTTTCTTTCTAAAGGTTACAGTGCTGACTTCCATACCACCATGAGGAATCAGCATTGTGTGTGCCATAAGAACAGCTTGCCTTCCTTGTGTTAAAAACAAAGACACACTTATATCCATGTTATGCCTCCATTGGAATTCCTTGACACTATTGTTGAAACCTGACTTAGGTTCTCCTTTTTAACACTGAATTTCATTGTACGGCCCTCCATGTCTGCGCTACATTAATATCACACTCTTATTAAAACATGAGTAAGGATACTTTTATTTGTTTTCATCCAAAATATCTTTATGCATTAGAGTTGACATCATTCTCCCCTGCATTAGGGTGGCCCACCCTTCTCATACATCCTCTCGGACCAGAGGTCAATTTTATGTGGAACAAGCACACTCTTTGGTGTGATGAACAGCACACACCTGGCTGTGTCTTATTTGCAATTAAGTTTAAGAAGTTTCTCAGAATGTGTTCTGTCTGCAGAAATTGAAGGTTCCCTTTCTCCAGGTCCAATAACAGAACTGCACAGGAAAGAATTGCTTCTTTAGGATGGGCGAGACCCTGGAGGCATACTCAGTATCAGAAACATGCAAAACCTGTCCAGCACACTCCTAATTACTAAGGTTATACAGTATGTGTAGAAATGAGGACGTGTTATCTACTAGATGTTTCTCTAGAGCTTTTGCTTTATTTAGGCCCTGCATTTCTATGAGTTCTAGGATTGGCTTGCAAATTCTCCCTCTCTCTCTCTCTCTCTCTCTCTCTCTCTCTCTCTCTCCCCCCACACACAACCACACACACACACACACACACACACACACACACTACGTAAAATTGTGATTACATTGAAGCTCTCAATGAATTAGCAGATAAACAGCCATTTTAACAATATTCAATGTTTTAATTGCAGTAAAGTCTGTTTGTATTTATTTGTTAATCAATTTTTAATGTGTTATAGTCCCAGTGTATGAATCATTAACTTATTTAGCCAAATGTATTGAGTTATTATAAATGTGATTTCTTACCTAATTTCATGTGGAAACACTAACTGTTAATGCAGACTGACAAAGCTTGCTGTGCTCCATGGAGCCCCCACCCAGCATGTACGGGGCTTTGCCTTCCATCCTTAGCACTGAAAACAATGCAATTCAGTTATAGGTATGGATCGTCTACCCAACAACCCTGTGAAATCTGAGTATTTTATCAGTACTTTAGACATCCTAATGTATTTTTAACCTCTGAACTTTAGGTTTGCTTTAGTGAACACTGTCAGATGAACTTAATTTTAAAATATTTTTTCTTTCCCAATATTAAATTAGGGGAATCACATCTTTCAATTTTCTAGGACCTTGTACACGTTAACATATTTATGAATTTTTCCTTTCAACTTGATTAAGCCATTTTTTTTTTAGTTTGAAATGTGACTTTTCAGGAATTATTTAAGTTTCTTAATCAAACTTCTTAATAATTTGACTAATTACTGAGGTTTCACCTTACCTCAAGCTGTGCACTACTATAACTACTTAGTATTTACTAAGTACTATGTGCCATGAAATACTTTAAGGTCTTTGCATAAGTTACATGATTTAATTTTGTAAACTGTTGTAGAGAGGGTACTGCTTTTCTATCCATTAAGCTCATGGACATGTTTGCATTCAGAAGCATATGCTCATTTGTCCATAGGACAGTGCAACCTGAAAACATCCACTTTTACCCAGTCCTGAAGACACATCACTGACACTGTGAATACTGCCTCACATGACCATGCAGCACATGACACATCCCTATGATGAGAATGATGTGTTTGATATGTAAAGCCAATGTGTTTTCACTTTCTGTAAATCTCCTTCCTTGTGATCCAATAGCCTTTGAATAATTGCCATGCATCACTAGAAGGTCAGAGCCAGGATAACTTAAAAAAAAAGAATTCATCGCTTAAGTTAAATTTACAGTTGCATTTTTGAAGCAGGCACAGTCAAGAACCAGGTTTTGACCCAGAGAGATGGCTCAGGAGTTAATAGCACTTACTATTCTTGCAGAGGACCCAAGTTCAGTTCATAGCACCTGCATGTGCAGCTTATAACTGCCTGTAGCTCCAGCTCCAGGAGGACCCAATGCCTCTGAACTCTATGGACTTCTGCTTTCTTGTGTGTGTGCACTCCCCCTCAGACACACGCAGGCAAAGGAGGACAAAACACATGTCAGGCCATTTATACTCCACACCAAACTATGCATCCTTTCTGACAGATTGAACACTGAGATGAGAGGAAAGACAGAGAAAGACCAGAGCTAAGACCAGTGATCAAATTGTCTGTGTTATTGTGGTTAGACTGGTAATCTAATTCATCTGTAATATAGATGAGCATTAAATACATGATGACACATACAGATTCCACTTGCTAGCCCTATGTAATTTTTTTTATACACTGGTGTTTTTAATTGCCTAATTGTTGGGACTTAATAGTTCCTTTGAATGTCTCATTTTTTTCTTTCAATGTATATTTTTATTGAATGTTTGTGGATTTCATATATTTTATCATATTTAAACCTCCCCTATATGCACCTGCCCATAGCCCACCCACGGGATTTCATGCATTCTGTCTTATATGTTAAAGTGTATTAAGTCAAGTTTGTGTACCTGCTACATTCAGTGTGAGCCTATCTAGAGTTACCCCCTTATGATCAATTCTCCCTCACCTAGCAGTGATCAGCTGCCAATAGTTCCTATGCTAAGGTTGGGTCCTGCTGCCCAATTCAACAACTCTATGCTGGTTTTCATCTGATTGAGTCTGCATCAGCCCTGTGCATGCTGACACCATTGCTGTAAGTCTGTAAGGGAACCTCTGTACCTAAGGCTCAGGACTATAGTGGAACTAATACATCTCTCAGTTCTCATCAGTGACATTTCCTCAGGCAACAGAAGACAATGCACACAGAAGGCCACAGCTTGTAGAGTGTGTGTCCCTGGCTAGGACTGTATTACACCTTACACACCCAGGGCTCAGAGACTATTGTAAGAGCCATGGGGTGGTACATGACCATAAGGAAACAGAGTCTCACAAGCTTCTGGGAATTTGTTCACATTTCATATATTTATTGACACTATTTGTACATATTTGTGAGATTTTGATTCAGTAAACTTAGGTAATTATTATTAGGATAATCTTTATACCATTTTCCTCAAAATTTTACCATTTTGTACAGTGAGCACATTCTGAATCTTTTCTTCTAATTTGAGATATTGAATGCAAACTGGTTAACTATAGTAACCCCACATTAGGAAAAGACACCCAAACATCTCTTTCTGTCCAGCTGGTAGCATTTTACCTCTGGGCCAGCCCTCCCCACCCCATCCACAATCTGTTCCCAGCAACTTTCATTTTCTATGACATTGACTCTTTTAAGTTCCATGTAGGAGTGAGACTGTGCAGTGCTTGTCTTTCTATGCATGACTTAGGTTACATACCATAATATCTTCTAGAATGGTCCATGTTGTCATGGAATTTTGTGCCTGAATCATATTCTATCACATATATATGTATTACTAAATTCAGTGTGCACTGGTGGATGAGTGGGTGACTTCACATTATTAGTAACATTTGTTTTTATGTAGTTTTATCTCATCTAGTACATTTCTAGAATTTTTAACATTTTAAATTCTGTTTATTTTTTTAATACTGTATTTTAATTTTATGTGTATGATTATATTGCCTTCATGTATGTAAGTGCATTCATATATACAATGCATGCACAGAGGCCAGAAGAAAGCATTGGATTCCCTGGAACTGGAGATACAGATGGCTGTTAGCCACCATGTGGGGCTGGGAACTGAACCTGGGTCCCCTGCAAGAGCAGCCAGTGCTCTTAACTGCTGAGCCATCTTTCCAGCCTCTCTGTTTTGATGAGATTATATTCTCCCACATTTTATGACACTGTATGATATTGTCCATTTGCTGGGAACAAGCATCAGAATATGTTTTTATAGCAGACAAATCAATATTTAAAAAGCAGTTGAAATCTTCACTCCTTTATAAGTCATCTTTTCAAAGTACCAACACCATCTCATTCAGCTACTGGACTTGGCATTTGGACCACAGTCTAGGTTCTGAGAGGGAGGACCGTGAAGGCTGGTAAGGCTCCCAACTTCTGCCTTTCTTCATTTCTTCAGGCATGTTACATGTCACATTCTTGGGTTTCTCATGACACTGTTCTTTAATGCTTTCTATTCTTGCAAACAAGTAGACATTTCACGGTAGCTAGGCACCAGTTTACGTTTTCCGGTGGAATCTTTAGCTCTCACACCAGTCCCTTAGTAGTTCTGGCATCAGATCAGCCCTACTGGTCAGTACTGGGACCTCAGTCCCTGGGTTATCTCTAAAGAGATCCCCTACTCTACAGTTTGCATTTTCAGCAAAGTTAGTTTTATTTTATGGACTGGAAATGGGATCCAGGGCCTTATATATCTACTGAAATGCTCTGCTGCTGAGCAACAGCCCCAGTCCCAATAGATCCCATTTTCCAACACAAAAGTATTTACAAGGATTTTTATACTTTGATACTACCATGAAAATTGCTCATAATCATTTCAAAGTAATTCTCACATTTTATTTAAGAATTTTAGATGACAAAGAGGCAAGAAGATTGAAATAGAAAATCCTAAAATGACTGTCTTCTTTCATGTACAAACTTTAGAACACAATACAGAAATTTTGGTACACGGTACACTTAAACAAGGTGCACATGTAACCTGTGAGTATGTTGCCATCATATGTAAATGCAAGAGTTTGTATCTTTGACAAGATTGGAAGGTGGTCCTTAAAAATCATCTGGATTCATGGTTTGAGATCATTTTAATATTTATAAGCTATTAACACCATTCATTCCACTTTTATTGTTCAATTATACATTTTTCTGCATTAATGAGTTCCGAAGTTTTCTTGGCAACAAGGACCAAATCAAACCAGCTCTCTGGCTATCTGAGTTGATTTAATGATAACTAATTACTGGGAAGCATGAAGGCTGGAGTACAGAAGCCTAATTAACATATCAAAGACTTTTATTGCATCACAATTCAGAGAAAGGAAAAGAACTTTTTCTTCTTTCTTTCTTTGCTCAACACTAGATTATACAAATATTTTCAATCAATTTTTAGCCCAGGTTGTAAATAATGACTGAAATATTTTGCTATTTAAAAATTATCTGTTTATTTTTATTTTATGTAGATGAGTATTTTGGCTTCATATATGTTAGCATGCTATGTCCATACAATGTCCACAGAGGTCAGAAGAGGGGAGCATCAGATTCCCTGGAACTAGAGTTACAGATGATTTTTAGTCACCATGTGGGTGCTGAGAATCAAAACCCAGGTGTTTTACATGAGCTGCAATTGCTCCTAACTGCTGAACCATCTCTCCAGTCCCAGATATTTTGATATTTGTAACAATTTCTCCAAATGGACATTTCTTTGTTTACCTACTATTATTTTTAAAAAATTGATGTTCAATTTGTTCTAGTGAAGAAAGATAGTTAAAATAATTCTCATAGCCAAAGTCATTAGAACTGTATTTACTTATATAATCCTTTCCAGATAAAGTTCTGTTCAATATATCAATATATATTTATATCATCTATCTATCATCTATCTATATCTATATATTTTTTAGACTGGGCATACATATATATGTATATATAATAAATTTAAATTTCTCCTTTTTGTGTAACTTTACATAATTAAAGTAAATAATTAAAATATAATTTTATAGTCAGTTACAAAATAGTGTGATTTACTTTTCATTCTTTAGACACATGTCTGGAAAAACAAAGCTGTAACTAGGGAAGTTATATGTACTTGACACTGAGAGCAGCAAAAATACTTTAAAACTCTGGCTATATCTCTGACATGCTCTAGCTGAGTAAGAACTTGGAAAATTTCCTAAGCAGAAAGGTGCACTGGTTAGTCACAGGAATCTTGGATTCTAATCCTTCACATCTCTAGAACCCATCTGCATTTTCAGTAAGGTACTTTGCAAACATCTGTCCCCTCCTGCACATCTTACCTCTTACATCTACCTAAACCCTACCCTCCATCTTCCTTACCTTCACAGTCTATAGGTTCAAGGCTGACACTGTTGTCAGACCTCACCCAAGGATGCAATCACAATCCTGCCTCTCAGGACCTACAGAGTGTTCTGAATTCCAAGTATGGCATCTTTTGGCAACAGCCAGACTCTTTTTTACATCCTGTCAGTGACGGTGTTGGATCTACAGAAGCCACAGCAGAGACCACGTGCTCCCCAACCACCTAAAACTTCTGGTAGCTATTATTTTACAGAAAAAAGTTTGCTTTTCTCTTTTCAGGGTAATTTCAATATATTTTCTTAGAGGATGTTTACACAACATGGCAAAAGAATAACCACTAACCAAACAAGCAAACAAGATCCCAAAGGCAAATGCATTTTAGTAATTTTGAGAAACAGAGAGAAGAGGCAAAGTGGGAAATAGATTTTAAATGTATGTACCTATGCATACTCTGAATGTAAACATTAACAAACATGTTCTAGTTAACATTGGTTTCTTTCTGTTTTATGTTTTTGTAGAGAACTGGAGTTTATAATGTACATATACTGCACAAGAACCAGAACTGTGTCAGTTCAAGAGAGCATTGAATATAGTTCCAAAGGCATCCCTGGCATATTACACTCATTTTCCAAATGAAGAGCTAGGACCTACTGTCTTCGAGGACAGCATTGGGCTTTGTGAGAACATTGGTTCTCAGGGGATGCCAGGAAAGAATCACCCTTCTAGATTTAAATATAAATAACCAGGCCCAATTTATTTAAAATAATATATAAATAAATTTTATACCCCAATAAACATTGTTTCTGAGTCCTGGACTTGTCTATTTCTTATTTGTTTGTGGAAATCAAGGCATCACACCAAAAGATATGATATGGTGAGCAATGGATTCTAGATGCTAATGGCTTTTCTCCATGAGTGGTAAATTCATTTACATTAGCAAATTATCCAAGAAACAGCATTGCCTTTGAAATTTGCAGGCTTGAAACAACTAAAAATTCATTTAAATGCACTTAAAATGAAATATTATCAAAATAACTGAGACTTTTCATAATTATTGCAAGTTCATTTTCCATTCTAAAGGGAGTGTGGAATTTTACTTTGTCAAAGAGTAAAATGTCTAAGATAAACAGTAAAGAATGAGATGAATTCAGCTGTGATAAGTCAGAGCTCATACCCCTCACAAACTTCTCCTGTTTCTGTAAGGATGGAAATGTTACTGGTTTCTGGTTTCAGCAACCATCTAGAATCATTTGGTAGTAATTACTAACATGTATTGAACATGATATAAGCCATGGGAAAAGACAAAAGCAGGTGACTCCCAGGAAATTAGGAAAGCTCAATAAAAATTCAAGTAAAATTTAAATTAAAAAAAATTTTTTTTTGTCTTTTTGGGACAGTGTCTCCCTGTAGCCCCAGCTGTCCTGGAACTCACTATGTAGACCAGGCTGGCCTCGAACTCACAAAGATCCGCCTACCTGTATGAATAAGCATACCAAGAGGAAGCCTTGTTCTTATATGACCTGTGCTATGGGGCATACATCACTTAGTCTATGTGATAAGACTTACACAGGTACTGGATAGGAGACTGAGGCTGTTAATTGTATGATCACATTCAAGCTGCCTTGGTCCTAATGACAGGATGGGGCTGTGAGTACAAATGCATAATTTTTACCTCAAAGGGGATAAGATCTTGATAGTTTATTCTGGAGCCAAATATGAGTGACCATGACCTGGGAACACAGATTCAGGTTACCCCAAATTCCATGTTCCAGCATGATAACAGCTGCCTTACATTTTTATAGCAACAGACAACTGCAACAACAACAACAAAAAAACCATAAATCAAGACACTTTTCAAATACATTGGAAAATACATTGAGTAGGCGGGTCATAGCAAAGTCGGAGGGTTTTTACTATAGGTCTCAGATGCTATCTGATCACATTCTTAGCTTTTTGGCCAGTGGAATTTGGTGGTCTGCTAAGTCAATACATTTTATTAGTCACAAGAATGTTACTTCAGAAACAGAGGTAGGCAATTGTGTAGCTATGTATGGTGTTAAAGATGTCTCCAGATAATTTGTGGATAGACTCTGGGTCTGCAATTTTCCAAACTCTCCACAGTCATTGACGTGTTCATCAGTTGGTCAGCCTTGCAGGAAATTCAGCTCAGGATGAAGGAGATATTTCTGGGAGCTTTCTTCCATAAAACTTCACAGCCAAAGGCACACCCAGGAAGGCAGGCTAGAACTACTGAAAAGGAGAGGGTTTTAGCAGAAGGAGTGCACGCAGAGGAGGCTAGGTTTGGACGTCGGAAGACTCCTTTGAAGAAAAATGCAAGTCACTACAGAAGATGCAGGTTCCTGTAACAACATCCTGGAGATTTGGGAGCACAAGGCCAGAATGCTTCCTGAGTTCAACATGAAGGGATTTCAAAGACTTGTGCTGAAAACCTTAACAGTTTTCCTACTTCAGCAGAACAGCCCAGAGCAGTGAAACTGTGACTCCATAGCATGTCAGGGAAAAATAAACAGAATGAAACTGGAAAAGGCCTCCGTAGCTGCAATACTGATTTCCAAGCAGGAAGTCATTAAGAATAAGACCAAGAGAAAACGTCACAGAGCTCAAGTGGAAGGAATCCTGTGGTGTAGGTCTCTCCAAATGGGAGGGGAAAGACCAGAAAATGCAGAGCTCAGAAAACATGAGTCAGACTTGCTGAGGTCCCAGAGATGCAACTATTTCTGTTTTTGTTTAACGTGTATCAACTTTTTAATTTGTTAACTACATTGCCCTTTGGAAAATACAAGTTAGCTCCATATTCCGTAAAACTAACAATGTACTGAGTAACAGAACAGTGACTTTCAAATTTAGTGGAACTGTTAAAAGTCATCTACTGGCTTCTGTGTTGTAATGTGGGTGCCGGGAATTGAACCCAGGTCCTCTGCAAGAGCAGTCAGTACTCTTAACCGCTGAGCCACCTCTCCGGCCCCCAGCAAACATCATATTTTATACCCTTCCCTATCTTCACTGACCCTTACCACCCTGTTAGGCTAAACTGGGGCCCGCGACAGAGTCACTTCTGACCAAAATGGCAACCATAACTCAGCAGACAACATTCCAGGAAACAGAAACTGAACTACCCTAGTTTCTCAGAAACCACTTAACTCCTGTTTTTAACAACACGCCCTAATCACAACTGCAATTCCAACACACTCAACTGAAAAGCTGAAAAACACCAACTGAGACTCCCCCTGGCGAGGCACCTGCTGTTGACTCATTTCCCTTCTGCTCCAGCCTCACCTGCCCAACCACATAAAGAAACCCTATGAAACCCAGCCTGCCAAGCCGGGAAGCTACTGGTCTCTCTCTCCTGTGAGAATAGCCCAGCAGCTCATACCTCTTAATAAATTTCTCCTTTTCTCACCTCAGAGTGGTCTCTAGTAGAAGTGGTCTTTTCCCAAACCTAACACATTACTCTCACAATTTCATGTAATCTATGTCACACACACACACACACACACACACACACACACACACACACAGGCCTAAAGAGTCCAATTTGTGTCCCCAAATGCCCTCTATGCGGGTCCAGAAACTAGAACCTGGTTAACCTACCAAGAGTCTTACCCTTAAAGAGTATTGAATGTCCCTCTTCCAGCAAATACCTATTAGCAATAGATCAGCCTCATTTACTGGTAGGTTAATCAGGCTCTAGTGGATGAGCTATTTTTCAAGATTTATTTTATTTTTATTTATGTGTATCTGTGTTCATCCTTATGAGTTTATGCCATGTGCGAGGAGGTACCTCCCGAGGCAAGAAGGGGTGTTAGATCCCCTGGAACTAGGGCTACAGGGGATTATAAGCTGCCGAATATGGTGCTGGAAACTGAACTCAAGTTCTTTGTAAGATCAGAAAGTGCTCTTAACCCCTGAGACATCTCTCTAGCCCCAAGATTCAACTATTATAAGCCATTTTAAGCTTAAATGGTTAAAGGAATAAATATACCTAATATATGTGTATAAGACCAGAATATGCTATGTTGGCATATAGATCACATTGAATTGAATTCAATTTAGTCACAGATAGAAGAAAAACTCTCTATCTTCACTCTACTCCCTAAAAACAGGGTGTAAATTTACACACAGGTGCCTTCCTCATTCCTACACCAGGAAGAAAAATGGCTGAGCAAGGAAGGCAACTTCAGACTCTACCAGGGGGACACCAAAGAAACCTATACTCAGACTGCAGCAATTGTTACTGACTGGCCTTCCCATTTCTCTGTATTCAATGAATCAAAAGCACTAACTGTTCTCTGCGAGAGATACTGTATATGCTGAAACTGAAAACCACATCGTGAACGTTTACTCGTGCCCTGGGAATCTCCCAGGAATGGTAATGAAAACAGTGATTTTCTGTGACTTTTCTATTTAATCATTTAAGCACCATCCTAGCTAAGTAGTATGGCAAGAACAGATTTATTGTTTTCTCTCCTAATGTCATAATGTCTCCTAGAAATCAAAGCAACAAACAGAACGTAGTGCCATGGAGATGTTGAGAGGAGAGCTTATATTAGAGTAAGAGACTGAAGCCATATTGCATAAGTGTGTTGACTTCGGTCCTGTGAAAAATGAGGCCAGGCCAACAGGTGAGGCAGGAAGTTCAGAGACAGTGCACTCAGAATGGTCGAAGACGATAATGGCAAAATGTCTTTGTCTTTGAAAATTGCCTGTTTACTTCTCTTGACCTAAATTCTGAGGAGCCAGGTCCTGTTGACCTTGATTCTTCTTTGATCCTATTTCCTCTGGAAAACACTCTCTTTTGATATTTGATTGCTTCAATGAATGATGTTCCTGTCTGTATTTTCATATCTGACCTCTCACCTGAACATCATTAAATTCTAATTTCATCTGTCAGAGACCAGCTTGCAAACTGTTTGGTCAATAAATTTATTTCATATTTTTCTTTCTTAGAATGTAGTAATAAAATACCAGGCTGACATATGTCCTGAGTTCATTCAAATAATTACTGGGGGAATATATAAAACATTCTAATAGTAGGAATTAATGAATTTAAGATATTTACTCAGTGGCCCATCAGACACGAGGATGAATAAATTCATTCACTAAAGTGGACTTCATTCCTAAAAGGCACCAGGAAGCCAACTGCCTTCTTAGAGGACTAGTGAGCAACACTAATTCTGTTGTGCTTGCTACATATACAATTTGTGTTCTATGTAGGAATGGCTATTATAAATGGTCTTAATCTGGGCTAATGACTTTTAATTAACCAGCAAAACAACATGCTTTTGTGTCTTGTGACCTGGCTACCTGATCTCCCTCCCTTGGCAACCTCAATCTGATGCTTTACCCAAAAATATAATGAATGTGTTTATGCTTGGGAATTAACTTACCAAAGGTCTGAAAGACAGTGCCACACCTCCACTGCACACAGTGGAGGTTTGGAGGGACAACTGACCTTGGATGAGCAAAATATTCTAGAGCTAGAGATGAAAAGGCAGGATGGTCCGTTAAGATGAGGGTGGAGCCAAGCTTGTACTTTCCCAACTGATGCTGGAGAAACCATTTTGAACAAAGTTGTAAGTGGGGCCAGTCTTGGAAACACAGTCCAGAAACAGAATTTCAGAGACAATTCCATCAGCACAGTTCCAGAGACAGCTGGGGGAGCAAGTGTCCTCCCAGCTTGGGTCCACTCTTAAAAATGAAAATTGAGAGTCAGGCTTTTGGTTCAGGTAATTCTAATGTTGACACTGTGATGCCCCAATTCCATAGCTTTATAATCAGTGGAGGTAAAGCAGTACTCAGCTGTTGCTGCTTTCCCCAGAAGTAAACTAATTTTTTGAAATGTATTTTGGCAAACCACCTTAAGATAATATTATTTTCAGGGCAAAATGTCCTCAGAAAAATAGCTACAGAGTTGAACTATATGCTGGATCTTCCTACATCAATTAGCAATAAAGAAACTCAGTCATACACACGACTACAGGCTGATCTGACCAAGGAAATTCTTTAAGGAGTGGACTGAAAATTTAGTAGCTTAGAGCACCTAAAGTTGAGAGAAGTTAGTACACTTAGTGCCAGCATCACCCAAACACTTAAGAGCTAGCGGTGGTTATAATCCCTTCATTAAAAGCAGTTTTTCCACTTTATGATAAGATTCCTCATTCAAACTTTGGAGAAGGGAAAACGCTGGCCCTGAAGAGTGTGATGGGCTCTTAAGTGACATGCTCGTTATTAAGTATGTGTTCCAAAGAAGTTGTAAAGAATGTGGTTCCTTGTGCCCACACATAGAGAGAGGATGTCTTCCCTTCTAATTCTCACCATGAATACACAAAACCTTCAAAATGCAATGTGCTCCAGAGCTTTAGTTTATGACGACACACCTGAGCGGAGGGACCCTCAACTGAGGGATTTTCTCCATTGGATTGACCTGTGGCCATGTCTGTGGGGCATTTCCTTAATTGTTGAGCGATGTGAGAGGGCCCAGCCCACTGGAAGTGACCACCCCTGTTAGGTTGTCCTACACTGTACAAGAAAGCAGGCTGAGTACTGGTGAGGGGAGCAGGCCAGTAAGCAGCGTTCCTCTGTGGCCTGTGCTCCACATTCCTGCCCTGCCTTCCTCTGATGCCGAACTCTGCCGCAAGCCAAAAGAACCATTCCCTCCCCAAGTTGGTTTTGGTCAGTGTTTTTCTCACAGCAATAGAAAGAAACTAAAACATGCGTCAAAACACTTAGAAGACGAAACCGTAGTAATGACATCATTGATGGCTTTGCGAGGAAATTGAGGAAGACGTCTGCTGCTGGGGCTGAAAGTGACTCTACGGTTTCTGAGAGGTCAAGGTGTGAAAGGCAATGTGGACTGTAAATCTCATTCTCTGAACTACGCCATGGGAAAAGTTACACAGAAAAGTGTAGTGAATGAAACTTTATTCTCAGCACACAGAAGATGAAGGTATCAGCACTGAGACAATGCACTGCAAATTCTGTACCTTTTACAAACACAGAGAAAAGGTGCAGTTGATTTGATATTTAAAGTAAGATCGCAACCATGCTTAATAAAATCAATTTGTGCCAGAGGTCTGTCACAGGAGACTATATGCTGTGGAGTGATTATTAAACATGTACGTGAAATCTAAGCTTTGCTCACTGCAGGTCATGACCCACCAGTGGGAAAGGAATAATGTGTTGTATATCTGAACAAAATATTATACAGTAAGACCGAAATACACATAAATCTCTCAGCATATCCCTTTGTGAAACTCACCTCCACCTACATGTGCTTGTGTATGTAGATGTTGGTTTGAAAAATGAGAAGAATGGCTTTCCTTAATAAAATTATATTTGAAATAAAGAGTTCCCTTACTACTCAGGTGCAGTTGGTAATGCCTTTAACCCCAGAACTTGGAAGGCTGTAACAAGCATGAGACCAACCTGGGCTACTAGTAAGCTCTAAGACAGCCTGAACTACACAGTGAGGCCCGGGGTCAAAATCAATCAATCAATCAATCGATCAATTTTCTTTCTGGGTCATGATAAGAAAAAATAACCATTCCCATGAATTTACACTAAAAACAACCTATTAAGAATTCACATTGGTTAGCTGCCACTCATGTAAAATAATGCAAAAATTATTACCTTGAATCCCTAACATGTTTATGTACAGTATTCAGAAATAGAGGATTACATGTTATGTACATATATGCTATATATATATATATGTGTGTGTATGTGTGTATAAAGTATATCACATGTGACATGAAATTAAGTTCATGTATGTTGCATGCATATTATTTGTGCATATATAACACATACCACATGTGCACAGCTTCTGAACTCAACCTGATAAGTCCATTGTAAATTGGAAATATCAGAAGTCAAAATGCATTTAGAACATCTAACCTGCTGAACCCCATCTTTGCAGTGCTGCACTGTGGACCAGTGTTGACTGTTAATACTCTGTGTCTGGTGACTGATGACCATGGCTCTGCGGCAGCCTCCTTGACAGATTATCTCAGGCTGTCACCAGCCTGAGAGACACTCAAAAGGTAAAGTTCATGGTATAGTTTCTTCTGAATGTGTGTCACTTTCCCATCACAGAGGTGTCAAAGAAATCTTTAAGTTATTGGAAATTGGAAGCTGTCAATATGTGTGTCAGAGAGAGTGAGAAAGAGAGAGAGAGAGAGAGAGAGAGAGAGAGAGAGAGAGAAGAGAAATGAGATAACATGAAAAGTGAACAGAAAAAAATACAAATTTAAATCATGAGTCACACAGGACATTCTAGAGGAACATAGTCAACAACATTCCTGTAACTACTTAAGGTTTTACTTATTTATTTACTTTGATTTGTTCACTATGCAGGCTAAAAGCAAAAGCTATATTACTAGGTAAGTGAAACATAAGTATTTTGCTGTAGAAAATGTAGGAGAAAATAATGACCTAGGACAAAGGAAATTCAGAAATGACAGAGCTTTGCTGCTGCTTATCAGCACTTTCATATTTATTTTTTTAACCTTCATTAAACTTTAATTGACTTCAAACAAGTTGCACATGCTCCAAGGGTCAAACTGGTGTGTTTATGCCTCAGTTCACTTTCCATTTTAGCAAAATACTAGAGATGGGTAATTTGTAAAAAATAGGGTTTATTTTTACTCTCTGGGTGAACACATCTAGCCAATTTCTTACCCGGTGTGGACTCTTGGAGGTAGGCAGGTGCGGAGATGCCAAAAAAGGCAAAGTTCCCAGTTGGCCAGTTACTTCACAAGGAAGACATTGCCCATTCATAAAAGCTTGGCTATCCACACCCCACTAGACTCTGTGCTCCCCCACACCCCATTCCATAAGGATCTGTGCCCCCATCCCATTCTACTAGATTATGTACCCCCACATCCCTTCCCATTTGGCTTTGCACCCCAAAACCCAATTTCTTTTTTAAAATTTTTAAACATTTTATTAATTATTTTTATTTTTTGTATATGAGGGTATTGCCTGCATGTGTGTAAGTGCACCCGTGTCATGCAATTCCGGTGGTGGTCAAAAGAGGGTTCCAAACACCATGAACCTAGAGATATAGATGGTTGTTGGCTGCCATGTGGGTGCTGGGAATCAAACCCAGGTCCTCTGCAGGAGCAGTCAGTGCTGTTAACCACTGAGCCATGCCTCCAGCCCCTAAAACCCAATTTCATGAGGCTCTGCACCACACAGCATTCCACTAGATGCTGTCCTCAGCATCACCACGTTGGGGAGTTCAAGCGCCAATATCTGAACTCACTCAAATCATCACAAGGTTACATTCATGCACCCAGGACACCATCGCTACTGTAAAACTGATGAACTCTAGTCATCCCAGAATTCCCTGTGCTCTTAGCACCCTTCCTGACTTCCTTTCTAATGTTTTATGTCCAGTCAGTCACCTTCTTCTCTAAGCAGCAACTCTGTGTCTCTGTAGACTTGTTGCCTTTTATTTTACACATTTTTATTGAGATTTGCGCATTTCATACAGAACATCTTCGCCATCTTCATAACCCTTCCCCACTGGCACCTCCCAAACCCCCCACTGGAACTTATGTATTCTGTCATTTGTGTTAAGGCTTATAGAGTCAACTTAGTGTCCCCAGTGCAAGTTCATCCACTGTGGTCTACCCAGCCTATCTAGTGTCCCTCCCTTTGAGAAGGTCAGCTCCTCCTCACCCAGCAGGGATTAGCTTCAATAGATCTCCATTTCCCGAGTTGTGTTTCTGACTGCTTGGGTTTGTGTGAGTCTAGTGTATGCTAACACCATTGCCAGAGATTCATATGAATAAAGTCTTGGGAGCCTGTAAGACTCTGTTTCTGTATGTTCATGCACCCCTCTCCCCTGGCTCTTACATCTTTCTGTCCCTCTTCCACAATGGTCCCTGATCCATGAGTGGGTGGAGTTTAATATAGGAGTCCTGTCCAAGGACCCACACTCTGCAAATTTATTCTCTACACTTTGACCATTTGTGGCATTTTGTGTTAACTGCCTTCTGTCTGTCGCAGGAGGGAGCTTCACTGATGAGAGTTGAGAGATGCATTAGTGCTCTCTCTACACCTTGTTCCACAGTGTTCTATGAACCTTAGGTGTAGAGGTTCCATTGTAGATGTGTCACTTAAGGTCGGGCATCTCAGAGACACTTATTTTCCATATGTGACCGGTTGAAAAACCCTGTAATAGTTTTTGTCTGTTACAAGAAAACAAAAACAAAAAACCCCCAAAAACCTTCTTCTTTGATGAGTGGTAACTGACATACTTGTCTATAAATATGAAGATCCATATTTATCATATAATAAGAAATTCAATTTGTCTAGGGATGTGACAGCCTTAGAGTTTTCTCTAAGATCTATGACCTCTCCAACCTTGTGTATTTGGCTATTTTTACAGTACCACACATGAGTTCCCTCCCATTGAGTGGGCTCTATGTCCAATTAGGTAGCTGTTGCTGTTGAATGCCACCAACATGCCACTACTGCCTCAATATAGCTTGCTGTGCTGGTCATTGTTGTGGTTATTATGACTTAAATCTGGGCTTGGACCATCAATTGAAGTTCTCCCTTAGCAGCTTGCATGGTGTCCTTCATATCTATGAGAGTTAGGTTTCAGGGAGCTGACTTCAGACTAACTTGACCAACAACTTGAAGGGAGGTTACTCCTGTGTGGCACTGTTTCTTGTAGAGATACTACATGTGTAATTGGGTTTTCACACCATCTTTTTTCTCGACTCTCCCTGTGTAACCCTCTATTCTCCCTCCCCAGGTAAAGTACTCCATTTTCCCCATTTCACACTTGATAATACCTGTTACATATATATTTTAATGACATTGTATAAGGAATATTCTTTTTCAGGTATTTTTCACTCAAAAATCATTTTAAAATTAGTTCATGCTCATGTACACCAATATTAATACATCTTATCTGTAAGTAGAATTCCATTGTATAACTATACCATACCTTAAGATACAGTGTTTTTCTTATTATTGTTTACAGATTATTTGTATGTTGAGGGGTGCATGTATGCGTGAGGCAGAGAATTTCTTTGTGTCATCAGTTCTGTCCTTCTACCTTTGTCTGGAGCCCAGGATTAAACTCAGTTCTTCAGACTTGCATAGCAAGCATTTTTCCCACTAAGTCATGGGGCCAGCTGTGCCACACGTTTTTATTTCTATTTGCCTGATAATGTGTATAGTAAGTTGTTTTCAATTTTTCTTATTAAAATAATGCTTCACTGAACCCTTCTTTGGATGTTACATATTGTTGTTTGGGGATTCCATAGGAAAACATTAAACAACAATTGTTAGTTTTGAGTGTTCTGGTCCTTGCCACTGACCTCAGATGATGGCTTCCTTCAGAGACCTTCCTCTGATTGTGTGAGCCTGAGGTATTGCATGAGTCCAGGTTCCTCACAAGGACACTGGCCAAGTTTAACAAGGCACATGTCAAGGGTTTCATTTTAATTTATTATCTCTTCAGAGACCCTGCCTTCTAAGTAGTAATCCTGATGACCTAGAAGTTTCATTCTTCAACATGTGAGCAAGGTATCACAGTCATGCCTATGACACACACCTTTGTGGATGCACAAGGACTGGGATGGTGGGTTACATGGCAGGCGCATGCACTATGTTTATCAAGCTGTCATGTTTCAATGTGACTTAGCATCTCTGTCAGCGCCTGTTACCTGCTTGTGTGGCCGTCACTGAGAGAGAGTGATCTGAATGAGAATGTCCTCCAAAGGCTCCAAGTATTTGAACACTTGGTCCCCAATTTGTGACACTGATTGGAGAGGGTCATGGAACCCTCAGGAGGTGTGGCCATGCTGGAGGAAATATATCACTGGGGGCGGGATTTAAGAGTTCTTTTATTGTTGTTGTAAAATTTTATTGAATTTTGTGTATTCCAAACAAAACATCTTAGTCATCTATACCCCTTTCCCCATTGGCCCCCTCCCATAGCCCCCTCCTGGAATTTATGCATTCTGTCATTTGTGTTAAGGTCTATAGCGTCAAGTTAGTGTCCTCAGACATCCCTCAGTTCAGGTTCATTCACTGAGGTCTAGTCAGCCCACCTAGAGTCACTCCCTTTAAGAAGATCAGCTCTTCCTCACCCAGCAGTAATCAGTTGCCAATAGTTCTTGGGCTAAGATTGGGGCTGCTGCTCATTTCCACACTGCTAAACTGGGTTTTTGTCTGCTGAGTTGACATGGGTCTTGTGCATGCTGACACCATTGCTGTAGGCTCATGTGAGCAGGGCCCAGAAGACTGCAGGGCTCTATTTCCATATAGTCAAGCACCTTCTCCCTGGCTCTTACAATCTTTCTGCCCCTTCCTCTGCAGCAGTCCTTGAGCCCTGCATGGGTGAGGTTTAATCTCAGAATCCTGTCCAAGGACCCACACCCTACAGACTCTCATTCTCTCTGCTTTGGCCATTTGTGTTCTTTTGTGTTCAAGGCCGTCTGTTGCATGAGTGAGCTTCGTTGGTCAGAGTTGAGAGATGCATTAGTTTTCTTTCTACCCCTTGTTCCACTAGGATCCATGAACCTGAGGTGCAGAGGTTGCATTGCAGATATGTCACTTAGGCTTGAGCAGTTCACAGACAAACTCTGTGTGTGACCAATTGTGGGACTCTAAAAACCTCCTTCTGTTGCAAAGAAGCTGCTTTAATGAGCTGTGATTGAGATATTTGCTTGTAAATAAAAGGAGACTTTTTGGCACATATTAAGAAATTGCATTTCTCTAGGGATGTGACAACCTTGAGGTACTAAAAATGAACTTACCACATGAACTGGGTATACTACTCCTTGGCCTATAGCCTAGGACTCATCCTACTGTAGAGATACCTGTACAACCATGTTTGTGTCTGCTCTTTTCACAATAGCTAAGAAATGGAAGCAACCTAAGTGTCCCTCAATTGACAAGTAGATAATGAAAATGTGGTATATTTATACAATGGAGTTCTTCTCAGTGGTAAAGAAAGAGGTAATCATGAAATTTGCAGGTAAGTGTATGGAACGAGGGACTGTGATACTAAGTGAAGTAACCGAGACTCATAAACAAATGATTTATGTTCTCTCTCATATGTGCATCTTAGCACCAAATCTTTATATCTGAGTATATTTCCTGATGTAACTGCAGGAGCAGGAAAATGGAAGGGAACCAGGGAGGCAAAGGGAAACAAGGAGCCTGAGAGAGAAGAACAGTAGGAGACAGGTGTTTCTAAGGGTAAAGGGAAAATGGGGGTATTTGAATGGGAGGGTGGAGTGTTTTATATAAGTAACTATTGGGGTAAAAGGAAAGAAAGAGCTCAAGAGATGGGGGACCATAGGGCACAGGTATTGTCAAGGGAGAAATCGGGGTAATGGAAATACCTTAACTGGGGAGGGAATGGAGGGAGAGGTAGCTAGGGAGAGAGAGGAGAGATAAATAATGCCTAGCAGTATATATAAAAAAAAACAGAGGGGTTTTATTGGTTTATATTGATCCAAAAGGCTACTGAAAAGTTATATATAAAATTAATCTACATTAGTCCATGAGTATAGCCGAAGGCTACAAAGAAACAGTGCCAGACAGGAGAAACTTCCCTTTATGTTATTGGCCAGGGTAGTCCAAGAGATTCCCAAAATTATACAAGCTACTTCCACAACCCTTGATTGTTTCCTGGAACTTGAAGGTAAGACCCTATTTCTGAAGACAGGACATACTTCAGACACAGGCTTTGGAGCAATGGAGCTCCACCTCCCTGAACCCACCTCCCTGAGGCTACTGCTCTTAGGCTTGGAGAGCACTGTGCAGGCTGCTGAAGACGACTATCAATTGACGGTCCAAAGCCAGCTTTAAGTCCTAACAACCACCTCAGTGACCGGCACAGCAAACCACATTGGGTCAGTAGTGGCTTTTTTATCTTGGGGTTAATCAACAGCTACCTAATTGACTTTCAACATTTAGCATACAGCTATATATTTTCCATTTTTTGTCATAAACTGTGTTCTGGTTTTTATGTGTCTATATGTATGTGATAAATACAACAAAATATTTTAATTCTTTTTATTTAAAGAGTCAATTTTCATTTCAGGAGAAGTGAAGGGGTAAGCAAACTTAGAGAGCCCACACAGTAAACATCTCTACTGTCCTTCAGTTCTGTCTGTTGATATAGATCTGTTTCATTCTTACTGCTTGAAGAGCATTTTTAAAAAGATTTATTTGTATTTTTTATTTATGTGTGTCTGCATGTAACATGCATGTATGGTGCCTACATGCACCCTGGAACCGGATTACAGATGGTTGTGACCAGTCATGTGGGTGCTGGGAACCAAATTTTGGTCCTCTAGTAAGTGCTTAACGGTTGATCCAGCTCTCAAGTCCCCATTGAGGGGATATTTGAGCATTAGTTTTTAAATCAATTAAATTTTAGTTCATGTGTATGAGTGCTATGCCTGCATATGTGTAAGTGTATCCCCGCTGTGTGCATTGGCCGTAGAGTACAAAAGAGCGTGCAGGATTCCCTGGAACTGGACTTACTGATAAGTGGCTGCCATGTAGGTGCTAGGATTCAAATGTAGATCTTCTGTAAGAAGAGTCAGTGCTCTTAACCTCTGGGCCATCTCTCCAGCCTCAAAGCACTATTACATCTTATTTAGAGCTGTGTTTATAATGTTGATAATGAGAAAGTCTCTATTCACCTTCATTCCTGAATGCTGTTTTTACAATAAAGCCTACTGGCTGAGCTCTGGGTTTTGTCTCAGGATTTGGGGGTTCCCCTTTGCCCTAGTGTGGCTGAGATGTAACATGCTCTCACCTGCCTTTGCCACATTGTCCACGGGGGTTTAATTTTATCCTTCGTTTTGAGTGATTTGAAGAGCACAGTTGTGATTAATCTTGTGGACATCATCTTCTAGCTATTCTTATGAATGGGGAGTGTGGCGTTTCTTTACTATATAATCACCTGGTTCTCATAATTAGAAAAACAGACAGCCATTGTGTCGTGGGATCTCTTTTTTACCTTTCCTGTTCAGTTCTACCAATGGTACCTGTCGACTTGGATTGTTCCATAGATCAGCGACACTCTTTTTTTTTTTTTTTTTTTTTTATTTAGTCTAAGTAATCATGAAAACGCACTAGAGAGCAGGTACACAGCTTGATGCTGTGATCTGTGCTGGGATGACTGTTCAGTCCTTAGCTGTTTCCAGAGCATTGCTCGGTCTAGGACTAAGCATTCTTTAGTGCTACGACTGATCTCTTCTGACTACTTCAAGTCATGTAGCTTTTGCACACTGGAAATTAGAGTTCTGCACTCTGGTGGGTAACAGCATGAATTATTCTTGGTCTTTGCAAACTGCCAGGATTACTCTTCTGCTGCTTCAGCTTTGTTTTTCTGAAGTCAGGTCACTTTCTCAGAAACCCATGCAAATCGTATTCAAATGAAGGCTGGCAGATGCTGAGTCTCTTCCCTGGAGGTAGCCTTGGTAAAGCTCTTTCCCTCCAGCCTCCTGTCATGTGAATTCCCTTGGTCTTAACCTTGCCAGATACTTCTGAACTCAGATACTGACTTCTGTGGTCGGTAGGTCGAAATCTCTGTAGATGAAACAGCAGGTGGTCACAGTTTTCGGCTCACTTGCTTTCTCCCACCTCAGAGATCATTACTGAAAATGGTAAGGAAATGTGTTCTTTCCTTCTGGAGGCTCCTTCGCGGAGCTGGACAGCTAACCTCTTTTACTGCATATGGGCTTGAGTCAGAAATCTCCCAGGAATGTCCTAATGTTATAAATAATTTTCCTCTTTGCCTTCAGGAAGTTGCTACAGTTCAATAATGTCCTCTTCAAAATTCATGCTGAAATTTGATTTTCAGTGCAACAGTGTTAGGAAGCATGCCTTTAGGAAGCGATTTGTGTGAAGGGTTCAACCCTCACAGGTGGGCCAGCGCCTTCTCACAAGGCTGGGCAAGCCAAAGCCAAGTCAGACCCTTCTGACTTTGTGTTTTCCATGCTGTGACAACACAACATTGTCCCTGGGGAGCTAAAGCAGCAAAATGTCAACCTAGAAGTAGTGACTTGGCCCTCAGTAGACAGCTGGCATCTTGATATTGGACTTTTGTGCTCCAAAACTAAGAGAAATAAATATCTACTCCTTATAAGTACCCTACATAAGGTAACATTTCACAGTCACACAAATGGACCAAGACAGGAACACAATGCAAACATCCTCATCTTGCCATGAAATCTGCTGTGCAAATATCACTTAAGAATAAACTGTCAAAGGTCAGTGTGTGTTGGCAAAACACAGAAACTCTTAGTCCTACTTCAATAACTAGAAGAGTAATACGACCTTCAGATTCGTCTGAAGAGACCCAGGGTCTGCAATTATGTTTGGCACAGAACAAACACATAATGGATTTTTATTGGGTGCATTAAAAGTTATGGTAGTTAAGAATTAAATATGACCTTACAGATACAAAATGATGTTTTCAGTTTAGATTTCTAAATAAACTTATCATTAAGCCCTCTGATTTAGAGTAATTAAGAAAATGTTAAGAGCCTTTCCGACCTGTACTTCATATAGAAGGATGATAACTCCACATTACCCCAACCTCCCAAGGACAAAGTTAATTTCAAGAACTCATAAAGTAAGGATAAAAACAAGTCAGGAGGTCAGACCCAACAGGACTTCTGAAGACCTGATTTTCCTTCAGATTGTTAAAAGGCCCCTCACTCCACTGCCGTTGGGGACTCAGATATTAAAAGAAAAAAGTCTGCTTACAATATTTTAAGCTGCACAGAGTTCACAATAAAGGATAAAGTAAATTATGAAATTCTATGATTTTCTTGTATCTTATAATGCTGTCATTTTTCAATCTCTTTTAATAACAGAAAGAGACAGAAGGACAAATATCACTTATCATGTGTCATGCCTGGAAGTTGGAAAGAATAACCTCCCCTGAATGTAAACTTGAGGATGGCAGAGGGATTGCAAGCTCTATACAGGCACTGAAATCGTGCATGGAACACTTCTTAATAAAGTAATAGGACTATAACTGTCAGATCAACCAAATATTTTCAGATAACAGTACATTTTCTGCTAGCAAATATAGGACTTGTAATTATTTTATGAGAAAAAATAATATTTCAGAATACTCAGCAATAATGACAATTAAATGTTTAAGTAATTAATGATAGAACTAGTACTCAACACTATAAATACTTTCTATCTATAAAAGGTTATTATTAATAAAATACATACGTACATAATACAGACTTGCATCCATGAGGCTGAGGTAGATTATGTGTCCATGAGCAAGAACTAGAATAGTTTGCAGTGTAAAAACAAACTAGTTCAGGTGAAGAGATTGTGGACAATACTTCACAGATATATATTTAGAGAAAAACTGGTTCATATGTTAAGTATATATTTTAACTTTAATTTTATTCATTGTCATAGGGGAGTTTCCATTCCTTAAACTCTCTGTCAAATAATTTGCTTATATACCACTAAGTGTTGTTTTTAGGTTGTAAAATTCTATGCACAGTTGTAACCCAAGTGCTTTTATATCAGTGCTTGGAACAGAGTTACACTGATAATTTCTATCAGTTTTTGCTGTCATGAAGATTCTACCTTCTTTTTTTTTTTTCTTAAAATACTTTTTTTGCCAAGCCTGGTGGCACATGCCTTTAATTCCAGCACTCAGGAGGCAGAAGCAGGTGGATCTCTGTGAGTTCAAGGCCAGCCTGGTCTGTATAGTGAGTTCCAGAACAGCTGGGGCTACAGGGAGACCCTGTCTTAAAAAGGCCAAAAAAAATTTTTTTTACAATTGTTTAATTTTATGTGTATGCGTGTATTGCCTGCATGTAGGTGAGTGCACCCATGTCATGCAGTGCCTGTGGAGGACAGAAGAGGCTGTTGGATCCCCTGGAACTGGAGTTATGGACAGTTGTTAGCTGCCGTGTAGGTGCTGGGATTCGAACACAGCTCTTCTATAAGAACAATCAGTGTCCTTAACTGCTGAGCCATCTCTCCAGCCCCTACATTCTTTACTTTATGCTCTGTTCAGCATACTCTAATGTCTGCTGCCAGAAGTTTCAGAATTGACTTTCTGTCAGTATAGAATACAAGGCTGACTGGCCACCAGTCAGTGTGGTTGATAAACACAGACTACTGGGGTGACAGAATTGGACTAATCTGAAGGAAACCTGTGTGTGCCTTTTCTCATGAAGGGGCTGTATGCTCTACTGACATCAAGACAGTAACAGTTATCTAAAGGAGTTACTCTAAGACTGACAAGCTAACGGAGGAAGAAAGATTCTATATCATAGCACAGTGCGTATATGTGTGCACAAACGAACACACACACACACATGCACATTCCTAAAGTTCTTATACTCAAATTGTGAATAGAAAATCTTACCAACCACTTTTCTCTTTTATAATTTGAAACCCCCAACCTTCTATTCCTAATGAAATGCTTTGCATTTCCCTCACCTTCAGCTTGATGAAAGGCTGGATGGAATGCCCTTTGACACAGTTTTATCTCACCTTGAAGTGTGCCATCCTCAAAGCCTTGAAGTTACTGTTCTATTCTTAATGCACTGAAGAGTGTTAGAATTGGAGAGATATTTCCTGGCATTGGTTTTCAGGTGGTACATCTTTCTCGATTTTATGGAGGATTTAAGAAGTTATAGATTTGAGATTCACATTGTTTCTGGGTTTCTGCAGTGTACTCATGAGATATACCTGTTGATATGCTGTGTCTCTTTTTCTCTGTCTAACCTGTCTTTCATCGCAGCCCATTCCAAGAACATATTTATCTTAGTCTACATCTGCAATTGTTATCAGAATGAAGGTCCAGTCCTTGCAGCTCGAGGGTCAATGTTCAGGAGAAGAGAGAAGAAACCTGGAAATCTGATGACCATCATGAATGTAGTATCTGGTGGCTCATGGGTCTGAGGGCTTTAGTAGGGAGGAAGGAGATGTATGACAGAAAGGTGATTTTCCCATTTGGGTCGTCACCTCCTTTTCTTCTAGGGAACAAGGTGATTTCCCTGACCTGGTGAGGCCAACCACTATAGTTCTTAATGAATTTCCATGTTTGTGGGAGTCAGGGCACAGAACCAAAGGTAACACCTGTCTTTAAAAGGTCATTAGGTATTCTAGGTCGATAAATAATAAATCTATAAGGAAATATTTGGCAGTTAACATTTTAAACATTTGCTCGTGAATTCTCTTCTGAATTCATACTGCTGAGCCTCTGGGAGGGGACCCAATGCATTCATAAGAGGGTGCTGACAAAAACCCTTTAAGGTCTATTTAACTGCATTGTTAGTGACTTTATAATAACTTTTACAGTACCCTGATAAGGAATAGACCAGGGAGTTTAATGATGCCCAGAGTATCATAACCAATAAGGTTATCTTTACAACACCCTGATATTTTTACAATACCCTGATAAGGAATAGACCAGGGAGTTTGTGATGCCCAGAGAATCATAACCAATAAGGAACAGTGTTATGACTCTGAAATTACTACTATTAGCAGAACATGACATTTTTAGGAGGTTAAAGAAGTGTTCATAAAGAATTGGGTAGGGTGATAATGTTATATGAGGAACTAATACTTAAAATGCAGATAAAAACATGTAGAAGAAATTGTAGTCATACATGGTGACCAACTTCTTATCATTTGAATAGTGCTCTTAGAAAAATGCTTGAACTTGCTCCCTGGGTTCAACAGGAAGATTAGGTCCCCAGAGAGATATGCTTTAAATACAAAAATAAAAATAGAAGAGCCGAATATCTCCTGAAATAGTTGTCTAAGATGAATTTTGCTTAATGATATATAAAATTAGAGGGTTACAGAGTTCAAAGGATGAAATATGGGCAAGTGTATCTTTACTAATAGTGACAGCGTTTTGTCCTATGCTTAATGTTAGTGAACATGTGTAATTGCCCTCCTGGCCGTCTATATGGGCAGAGACTGGTGGCCATCCATTACAGATTTGAAACAATAATATCAACAGGCAACCCATTTCCAAAGGTACATTATGTGCTCAAAAACCAAATTTGCATGCTCCAAGAGCATCATTTGCATATATCTAAATCTAATTTGACTTGATATATTTTCAATTCAACTAACAGGACAGAGAGGCTATTCTCTTTCTTTTTCTGAAAAATCTGAACTATTACCAAGGCCTGAGTTTGATGGTGCCTGCCTGCATTCTTCTCTCTTTGGAAGTGGACACAGGAGGATTACAAGCTTGAGTCTAGCCTTGGCTGCAGTGTGAACCCTGTCTGGACCACCCCTGGCAAATAATAAATAAATAAATAAATAAATAAATAAATAAATAAATAAATAAATAATAAATAAATAAATAAAAATAAAAAATAA
>NW_008328543.1:834390-860223 GCF_000622305.1 Nannospalax galili
AGGGGGACAGTTCCCTTAGGCTGCTTCTCCTGAATGCGTGATGCAGTGGGTTCCACGCAGGACTGTGATGTTCGCATCACTGACGTCAGCCCTGGGGTGGAGGGGCTTCCAGATCATTCTCTCCAGCACCTGTGTGGCACAGATGAATGGGTTCCCAGCTTGGTTGTACTGCCCAATCATTCTCTTCTGAGTGACGATTTCTGCATGGATCTCGATGCCTCGATTCCCACGGGCCACCATGTCGCCACCACTGACCTCCAGAACCTTGTCAAACTTGCAAACTCCTTGTTACCATTTTGCCAATAATCTTGTTCTTCCCTTTCTCCCGCAGGACCTTCCTAAATTCATGCACACTGCCGCCTTGTGGTTGGAAAATGCAAACACCATGTTTACATCCTGCTCCACTCCACACCTCAGATCCGGAATGTCTTTTTCCTACACAGCACGGTGGCCCACAGCAGCCCTGGGAAGGTTCACCGCCTTTTTCTCCCCAGGGAGTCACCTCTGTTACTGGGAAGGCAGCGTCATTCTGTCTCACCTGCGATGCACTAAACAAGTTGGTCACCCATGCACATCGCTGTCCACTCCCACCACCTTGCAAATATTCCCGTAATCTAGTCACAAGATGCTCTTACGCTTTCCCATATCAGCATTATCCAGATGATCCAGTTATTACTGGCTGTGATGGGGATGGGTTCGAAGTTCACATCCAGGTGGCACATGTGTTCCAGGAACGTGTCAGCCATAGCTGGCACAGCACCTGCGTCTGAATGAGGACAGTGCCATCTTCTCTGTGTGGCTTCTGCATGATTGCTGAGGTCTTCTGGAGAGCTCTGGCTCTGAACTGTGCTGTAACAGTAAAGGTCGAAGAATCTTGGTGTCGCTGCTGTCTGTGTTTGGTTGTTGACACGTTTCTATCCATTTAACTTAAAAAGTAAACACAGGTTTTAAAACAGATAAATTCAGGTACCAAGCAAAAATATATGTTGAGTTTCTTCAATGAGGAGTGTAAAGATTTATTTGACTGCATCAAACAAAAATGAAAAATAATCCATTTGGACACATTTATTCCACCCAGATTTCCCACTTACAGAAAGCTAAAGTGTCTAACGCCCACCACAAGGCTTTACTGCTGTCTTCCTGTCCTCCCAGACGTTGGTGTGTCAGACTCCTTCCTCCTAGTGAATATTCATCCCTACCTGCACTGACACTTGTACCACCTGGCAAATTCTGATGAACAAATATCTTCATCCTGCAAACCATTTGAAGACATGTTTCTGAATTACTAGGAGGAATAGATGGTTTACTGTACACTGAGAGTAACTGTAATACATGGCTGGAAAGGTCAAAGATCCTAGAGAAAAACCTATATCTGTCACATCCCTATGCAAAGGTAATTTCTAACTGTGTGCTAAATATGTACCTTATATTTACAGACAAGTATACCTGTCACCACTAACTGAAGAAGCTTATTTTGCGACAGATGGAGACTATTACAGAGTTCCACAAATAGTCACACAGAGAATACGTGCTTGTGAGATGCCCAGCCCTGAGTGAGACTCTACAATGGAACTCTGCACCAAAGGCCCAGGAAACATGGTGGGAAGATTACTAACACACCTCACAGCTCCCACCGGAAAATCTTCCTCATGCAACAGAGGGTGATTAACACCAAGGCACAACTGGCTGAAATGTAGAGAATAAGAGACTGCAGAGTGCATGTCCCTGGCCAGGACTCCTATATTAAACCTCACCCACCCATGACTCAGGGACAGTTTCAGGAGAGGGAATGGAAAGATTGTAAGTGATGGGTGGTGGATGACCACAGGGAAACAGTTTCCAGACTTCCGGGAACTTGCTCATATAAACATGCAGCAATGGTGACATCATGCACAAGACCCGTACAACACAATCCAGACAAATCACTGAACAAAGGGTCCAGAAGCCCCAAACTTAGCCAGGGAACTATTGGCAACTGACTTCACTAGGTGAAGGAGAGTTAGTCTTCTTTAAGGGAATGATACTATATAATTTTACCATGCTCCAGTAGATGAACCCACACCTAGGGAAATCTGGGGACACAAACTTGACTCAATATGCCTTAACATAGATGACAGAATGCATGAAATCCAGTGGAGGAGGCTATAGGGTTTGCAGATAGGGGTTAAGATTCCTTGTTTGAGATGCACAAAATTCCAATAAAAATATATGTTGAAAAATATTTTACGTTGTGCAAAAAAAGAGAAGAAATCTGATAGTAATACTATGTTGTGATATACAGCCAGTTAGCATGCGACAAATCAATCCTGACTGACGTCTTTCCTGGGCTTGGGCTTATTCTTACCAAATCATGATGTCAGGAGTGCTAACTCCTTTGAAAAAGTCTAACTATAATATATATCTTTCATGTCAATTCATTTTCCTCCCATTTTCCCTCAGAAATAGCGGCTCTGGGATGATGCTCATTGGCCTGTGTCTGCTTAGTTCTCTGTTCCCTATCCATTTCTTTGCCTACCCCCATTGATTCATAGGCAGTGCTCTCCTTACTATAAAGCTCCTCAGAAAAAGTTGGTAAACAAACAAGTGTGTGGTGGCGAAGCATAACTGATGTTTCCATAGAGACAGAATCTCAGCAATTTTGCTCATTTCTGTACCCCTCTGGCTTTCAGGATCATAATTCAGATGTCAGACACCCCTAAGTTTAAGGGCTGGAATCACCTGGGGAGAGTCAACAATAAGAAGTCTAATCACATCTAACTTTAAATAACATGACTTCAAAGTAGTACAACTTTAAAATAATTGAAGTCTGTTTATCCCAGCCATGTGGACTCAGCAAGTGTTGAAACTCTTTCAGTTGGGATAAGGCTTGAAGGAGATGATATATGTGTAGAAACGAGAGAAAATATATGTCTTAGAGGAAATGATTTACCAATTATAATATGAAGAGAAAAGGAATTTGAGTTTATCACTTGAGACTATTAACAGAATTTCCTAGTGCTTGTGAGAAACCTTGAAAGACCACAGTGTGATGAGGTTGATCCCAGCACAGAATATTGTGCTGGTTACTTCTTGTCAACTTGACACAAACTAGAGTCTCGTGGAAAGAGGAAACCTAACTGATGAATGTCTTCTGCCAGATTGTCCTATAGCCATATCTGTGGGACATTATCTGCTAAGATATGTAGGAGGGCCCAGTACGCTGTGGGAGGTGCCATCCCTGGGCAGGTGGGCTTGGGCTCTATGAGAGGGAGCAAGCCAGTCAGCATCCTTCTCCATGGTCTGATTCAGTCCTCCCTCCAAGATCCTGTCTTGATTTCCCTTCATGATGGACTAATTTGTAACCTGAAATAATCCCTTTCTTCGTCAATTGCTTTTTGATCGTATTGTTTATCCTGGCAACAGAAACCAAATAGAACAAATATGGAGGAGATAATAAAGAGCTGAGTCTAAACAAATGCATCAGAAATCCATTTTCTTATAATTATTCATCCACAGTCTACAATTAACTGCGCAATTTCTCTTATGATGGTTATTTCATCATTCAAAAGTGTTTCTTTAGCTACCTCTTCATTACCTCTAGTCATAGGCTCAAATCAGACTCCATCAGCTTGAATAATTTGATCCCAAATAAGAGATAACTACTTATGTAGAGATCCTCTTGAGGAGGAGAACATTCAGGAACTCACCAATAGTGATGGTTATGCAAGCCATGAATGACCAGAGTACCACTGAATACACATTAAAAGAACAGCATGAGCAGGACAGGATGATGATGCGCATCTTTAATCCCAGCAGTTGGGAGGCAGAGACAGGATCTCTGTGAGAATGAGACCAGCCTGGAGTATATAGTAAGTTCCAGGCCAGCTGGGGCTGCAAAGAGACCCTATCAATGAAAATCATAAAAGATTAAGATTACCATGGGGAGTGGGTGTGATGGCTCAGTTGGTAAGGGTACTTACCCCCAAGACCAGATCAATACCCAAAACTCACTTGGTAGAATGAGTTAACTGATTCCTGAGAATTGTCCTCTGAAGTCTCCACATGTACCATGACATGTGCACAAACACACACACACACACACACACAGAGAGAGAGAGAGAGAGAGAGAGTGTGTACCATGACATGTGCACAAACACACACACACACACACACACACACAGAGAGAGAGAAATAAATGAACAAATACATGTAAAAAAAATCAAAGATTAGCATGACAATATTTGTGTCTGGGGATAAGGTTCAGCAGTTAAGAGTACTTGCAGCTCTTGTAGAGGACATGGGTTCAGTTCCCAGGACCCACATGACAGTTAACAACAGTCCATCCTTAACTCCAGTTCCAGGGAGTCCAATGTCCTCTTCTAGCCTCCAGGGGTACTACATGCATGTGGTACACAGACATACAAGCAGGCAAAACACTTGTCAAACACATAACATAAAAATAAATAAATCTATAAAAACATGATAAAATTATATTATGGGAATTTTATCATTAAAAACAAAGGAAATGGAAAAAGTTGTCAGGCCGTCCTTACACAGTCTTAGTTCTTTATGAACAATGAGATAGTTCAGTTCTACATCAAGTTTGAAATCATATGAAGATTGACGAATTGTGAAGGCTTGTCTCCATGAAGCTTTCGTCTAAGGGGCATGGAAGAAGAAGCACTGTGTGTGGTGTCTTGTGATCATGTAATAAATAAAAAGACAGAGCTGAACTAACCAAGGCATGTGTCCTGCAAACAACCGGTATTCTCAGAATAAGTGGGGAGGAATAAGAACAACCCTGGGATAGCTCTTGATGAATTTAGTTTCTGTAAAGATTCATTGTTTATCTTGCTAAATTCTATTTTAACATCAGAGGTTCATGTCAACATCATTCTGAGTGATAATGTGATTGCAGGAAAATCATGAATGCCAGCTGGTGTTGATCATCACGACTAATTTTGGATAAGAAATGGCATTTACTTTGGTTAAATCAAATTTCTTTCAGGACCTGTTTGGCTACAAAGACAAAAGGTGAGGTTGCTGCCCTTCTTATGTGGCTCACAATCCTCTGCCTCTTTCCTGTGCTGTGCAAAAGGAGAAACAAAACCCAGACCGCGCTCCAGCTTCGGGAGCAGAGATCCAAGGCGACAGAAGATACTGGAGAGCTGAGGACTGGCGAGGTGAAGAGATGATGCTGGGAAAGTGGAGTAGAGAACCAGGAAGGGGAAATTTGAACAACATCCTCAGGACACACTCATACAGAGTTTCAACCAGCTATTAGACTGAGCCATAATTGAAGATATTAGATTATGTTTTGACCTAAAAAAGGGCAATTTCATAGTACACAGTCTAATAAAATGATGTCTAATATTAGATTGGGTACAGTTAATTCATGGCTTCAGGAAATTTTAGCATCTCTATATAGCTTACAAATATTAATAGCATAGGAAAAGAAGAGATTTGGGGCTCTCAATGAATAGGGACAGATACTTGACATACAGACGTGTGCATCCGTATGCATACATGCCTGAGAGCATGTACCTCAGTATACATTTCTGGGTATAGGCTTGAATTCACGTCAGGAATATGTGAGCACACATGGCCTGTGTGCACACATTTATGTGCACTCATCTAAGCACATATCTGAACACACTCATCTGAACACACACAACTGAGTACATACATGTGCTTATATGTGAGGAGATTTGACAGTTGCAAACAAGTGTGCTTACAGTTCGAGGTAAAAATAAAAGTGGGTGCTTTTTTCCTATCTTAGACCTTAGAAGCAGAAGACTTTTTTGAATATTAACTAAAATCTGATTCAAGATGACTTTAGAAGGATATCTGATTCAAAGCAATCTGCAAAGTTGAACTGTGGGTTCAGACAGAGGCTGTTTTAAAGTCCTCTGGGACATTTCTTCTTTCAAGAGTCTGGCTGGTATGAGGAGGAGATTTGTAAGAATAGCCCCCATCCTGCTTTCGAATGAAATACACTCCATGTTCTTTGTTAAAGAAAATGAACTTTGGCATTGTGCTCTCCTCTTGTTCTGCCTGGAGAAAGTCGTCAGGGATTGTCTTCAGGCTTGATATTTAGCCTTGGGTACTCTAGGACACACAGTGACTTTCCACGAAGTATAGTAAGTAACTCAAAGTACCTCTCCAGCACAAGATACAACCCTAAATCCTCCAAGGGAAGATGAGCAAGAATCTATAATTTCCCCAACTTTACATCTTAAAGTTGTGTGCACATATTTGTTCATGTGTGTTTATAAATACATATAATCTTTTGCATTTGATTCAATATGCCCTATACATATGCATGTAGAAATGTATACAAACCAACTAATCAAATATTCTCAAAATTTAGTCTTCTAAGAAATATAGACTCCTCATCTGTTTGAAAATTATAACTGATAGGGTGTTTGTGCACATGTTTATGTATGTATTTACATGTGTGCACATGTGTGTAAGAATGCATGTGTTTGGATGTGTATCTGTGTGTGGTATTACAATTATGTGTGTTTGCATAAAGATTTTATCAATTTTTGGTTTCATAGTCTAAGGCTGACCTAGGCCTAGTTACCAACCTTTAATAATATGGTCTGTAGAATAATAGACAGTTTTTGATTGAGACATTTTCTCTTATCTCGCTTAGTGTGTCTTAGAAATTTACAAGGTCCTGAAATATTCAATGTATATAAGAATTAAAATATGGATGGAGCTAAAATGTGAAATGTTCAACATACAGGAGAAAATAAGTTAGGAATATATCATCTAGATTTTTCTGTTTCCTATGTGTCAGTTGGTAAGCTGGTTTCTGTTTGACACCCAGCAGTGTTTGGAGAGACAGGACTCAAGTCTATGTCTAAGAAAATGTAAACATAAGGTACACATCTCTCTGGTCTGATGTCCCCTGTCACAATGGCTGTCGATGGTGGACATGAACTCTTAGTACAAACCAGTGTGTTCTGGACTTTTGAGAAATTTGAAATGTGTAGTTATTGATTCTCTACTTGAAAATTTGGTGTGAAGATCTGAGTCTGTAACTACCACTGGCATTTTTTCTGAAATGCAGGAAAGTCCCCAAAACAGAGAATGGTAACCAAGCAATTGCCAAAGAAGTGAAGAGAAGTCAGTCCCCTCCTATACAAATACTTTTTGATCTTCATTGACAATAATTTGTTTTACTGTTTAAAACTGTTCACTGGGTCTCTTATTATTTGTAAGAATAAGTGTCGGAAATGTTTAAAAGCACTGTCTATATCAGAGTTCTAATAGTTGGAAGTTTCCCAAATGTAGACAATACTAACTATCAAGAATTCCACTATTAATGTTCAATGCAATAAAATGGCTATCATTGTGCTTTAAAGAGATAATAAATATTCCTAATATCCAATAATTTTGTTCTCCTTAGATCTTTAATAAAAAAAATCAAACTATACACAATTAATACTCAAAACAAAACTTCCAAAGCCAAATGTGCTTCTGCCTTGTAGAAATCTCTACACTCAAGATCTGCACTCAAATGGTGAGGTGGGCAGGAAGCTAAAGACTACAGCAATAGCAAACCTGCAGTTCTGTTATCAGACCTTGGTATCTTCAAATGTATGTTCTGATCCCTCAAGGATATGTGTGTCCCCAGGAGCCTGGTTCCTCCTAGGGGCAGGGCCTGCTGCAGAGAATTGACTGTGGAGAGTTAGCTGAGGAGGGAGGGCTTTTGTGGTCATCTTGAAAGAGAAGCAGGGCAGCATGGAAAGAAATGGCCCCGGAGCCTCACCCGCATGGACGCAAGAGGGGCCATTTACCAACCTGGGGGGAGACCGTAACCCACAAGGTGTGGACGAAAGCTAATGGTGACTGTGGGCAGGGTGCAGAAGCGATCTGGAGCAGCCGGCCACTGAGCCATGGAGTGGAACAGGGCATGGGTGTTTGCCTTGGTGTGGAGCACTGGGTGTTCGCCCTTGTAAGTTACTCTAGTCCCTCTCCCCAGGATATAAACTATGAAAAATTCAGACAAAGATGTGCTATGTGTTTTGTCTATCCGCACCAGGAGAGAAGTTGGGCAACAACACCCCATTCTGAACTCTCAATGGCATCCCATTCTGACCCTTCCTATATAAGCTTGCTTTCGTTCACAATAAACATGCACTGGTACACAAGCCTCTGTATCTCCTGTGTTTTGATTTCTATCCATGGGGGTCCGCAAGCCCTTCAGGCCTGGTTTGTGGTCACTGCACTGTGACACCTCCTTACATGGGAAATTCCCTCATGATCCCTCTACACTTCCCATCTTCCTTCCTCCCTTTTGCATTGTTCAAAGTATTTGTTGAGCTGGGCGTTTTGGAACCTTTAATCCCACCACTCAGGGGGCAGAGGTAGACAAATCTTTGTGAATTAGAGGCCAACCTAGTCTACATAATGAGTTCCAGGCCACCTAGCTCTACAGGGAGACCTTGTCTCAAAACCCAAACCAAACCAAACCAAACCAAACAGAGCAAAATAAAATTAAGTGATATTGGATTCACCAGGAAAGCAATGAGGGAGGTCATCCATTTGCAGGAACAGTGAGCAAGAAGTAGACAGTTTAATACAGAAGCAGGAACTGAACCCAGGTCCTTCTTTCTGATTGTGACAAGTTAAAATATAACTTCTATTTCATAAAAGAAAATTCATCTTTTTTAAATGAGGGCCTATCCACAGAATATTGAAATTTGCATAATTTAGGAAAAATGGAAGTTTCAAAGAATTAAGATTATGACTTCATGTCAATTTTAGTGCAATGCTATCTTTGTTATAATTATTAGCTAAACATCTCAGCCAAATAGCTAAGAATATTTTAATACAATTGAGAGGGAAAATTAAACAAAAGTACTAAGATAATTAAAACCATGGTCTTGAGACATATAAATATGTCATCATCACTGCTGCTGGAAAACACAGATAGATAACAGAAAATGTGTTTAAATGCTTTTAAATTATGAAATTCCATTTCAGTAATATGATCATGAGGTTTAAAATTTTCCACCACAAAGTCTATTCCAAAATCTAAGCCACATCACACTTATTCTGAAAATGAATTTGCACTCACACTTAGCACCTCCTCCACCCCTATAAGGATATTATTGATTAGTTACAATGTTTCCCTGAGGAAATGAGCTTGAAAACCTGAATTTTCCCTGGCATGGTCTGCCTAGCAAAGGTAATGAACACCAAGTTACCTCTCCCTTCATGCAAGACATCCTGATGGCAAGGTGATGCACCTGCAGATCAGCCTTGACCTTAGTCTTAGGTGTTGGGTAGTGGAACAGGGCAGAGTGGAACAGTTTGCATATTACATGAATATGCAAACACTTTTTGAACTTTAAAATAACATGTCCTCCGTTATTGTTTTAAATACATATGAAATGATTTGTACACTGTTCTTCTACAGGATTAACAAAGTAAATCTATACTTTTAGGATTTAAAAAATATGGACTGTCGTTAACTGTCATATGGGTGTTGGGAACTGAATCCAGGTCCTTAGCAAGAGCACCCAGTGCTCTCAACTGCTGAACCATTTCTCCAGCCCAACAATTGTAAAGTAGGCCAAAGAAATGTTGAGACATGCTGTTTTATAGCTGTATTTCTCTAAGAGGTCTGAGTATAATAAAAAATGAAAATCCGTCCTCATTGTTTATAGTCTATCATGAACTGGGAGAGTTTTATAAAATATGGCACAATCCCCATGAAATTAAAGTCTAAATGATTTTCATTAGTGCACAGCTAAATATATTTTTTCAGGCCATATGGTATTTCTTAGTACACTTGGCATTTGCATTTAATTTAGATTTATTATGTTCCCTGGGAGAAAGGAAGTTAGATCCATGCAAATACAATAGTAACTAAGTTTGTATATATGCATGTATTTAGCTTTTACTACATAGATACAGGTCATAAATCTTTAAAGTTTTTGCTTTAAAAATAACACCCAAATAATACTTTTTCCATTTTTATTGCATTTTTTGTCATTTTCATACAATATACTCTGATCATGTTTAGATACCCTAACCTATCTCCACCCCCACCCTCCTTACTAACCCCACCCAATTTCATGCAGTCTAGATACATATATGTATATAGAGTCTAATTTGTGTCACCAAATGTCCTTCAGTGTGTGTACATCCACTGGAACCTAGTTAAACTAACAAGGGTCTCACCCTTAAAATAGACTGGCTCTCTATATCCCAGTAGTCATCAGTTTCCAATAGTTCCTCAGATAGGATGGTGGTTTCTTACCCATTTCCCAAATTTCTGCTGGGATTTGGTCTGATTTGAGCTTATGTGGGACCTGTGCATGCTGCTAACACAGCTGTGAGTTTATGTGAGCAACTTCACAGCTGTCTGGAAAACTCTGCCTCCCTGTGGTCACTCACCACCTCTGCCTCATACGACCTTTCAGCCACCTCTTCTGAATAATCCCCAAGCCATTGGAGGTTAGGAAATAAATAAAAGGCCAATGGGTGGTGGAGAATTCATGGGCAGGGCATAGAAGGATATAAAGGGGAAGGGGAAATGGGGTAGGAAGTTTAAGAAATGGGAGGGCAGAGAGAAGGGAGTATGGGAAGAAAATAGTAACACTGAAAGTCTTCAGTAAAATCCATAAGGAAACTTACCACTATAGAAGCTTCTTAAAGTATATTCATACACATTATAAGAAGAGAGAGCTAACATATAACTGGGGGACATTGCCTCTACTAGACACTACATGCTAACAAGAAAGTCCAAGTCCAGGAATGGACTCCCTCTTTTGAAGCTGTTGACCAGGGTCCCATAGACCCTCAAACAATACTGGCCATGGCCCCTGCTCTTGGTTATGTGTAATAGGTTCACAGTAAGACCCTATTACTGAAGGCCATACATGCATAAACTGTAGAAAAACAAGATGAAATCCAGCCAGTACTGACTTCAGAGCCTCACCTGTACTGGCTAGAGTTCATAGTGGTGGAAGGTGCTATTCAAGCTACTGGAAGAGAAAATTAATCATTAATCTTACCTGGCTGTGAATCTTCATGATTCAACAACTCGCCTGGCAAGAAACAACCACTGGTGCTATAATGGCAGTAATATTATGGGAGTAACCAATCACTTTCTACTTGGATTTAAGGTATACGTCACCAAAAGGAGCCCAGACCTGATGCTGGTGTCAGGCTAAGGAACATATGACTAGACAGAGCACAGGCTATAGGAGAGAACCTAACACTATTGTTCTGCTCAAAAGATACAGCATGAAACTCACTCCCAATGGCTTGTTGTTATAACAATAGATAACTGCATCTTCAAACTGTCACCAGAGATGCTTCCTTATGTAACAGATGGTGATTAACACAGAAACTCACAACTGGCCCACACTTGAGAATAAGAGCATGCAGAATGACAGTCTCTGGAATTGGACCTATATAGCAAAGTACTACTGTGAGAAAACATTTTTAGAAATTGTTCCACTATTAAGATAGAAATAACTGAATTAAGAAAATCAAATTCTACACACTACATCTTTTGAGTCTCATCTACCAAAATTTAAAAGTATGCCCATCCAGACAAAAACCAGGTAGAGTGGAAGGAGGTAAATAGGGCCCACACTTGCTGAGGGACTATCAACAGCTGAGAGCTGGAGAGAGAAGGAGAAAGAGGTTTTCAAGGGTGTGATTTCTGGTGGGTTGAGCAGAGACTCCTGAGGAGGGACTCATATCCAAGAACATTTGAGAAACACAAATTAGGCTTGATAGACCTTAATATTAATAGAAAACTTGAAATAAGGTAGAGTTTAGGGAGGTGGGCGGAGATCCTAGAGGATATTGGAAAGGCTCTGAATATGGCCAAAGTACATTGCATAAAATTCTCAAAGAATTAATAAAATATTATTTTTAAATATATGAACAATGGAAATCTACTAATTATTCCAAGAAAACAGCTAGGATTCGTAGCGCACTTTACTGCTAACCTATTGTTTTACTATGGTCTTTCTTCATCGTTTTGGTATTAGGAAGCAGTTTGGATATTTCCAATCAGAAAATAAATAAACAGTGCAAGAGGTGCAGTAACTGCTAGAGGTATAAATCGGCTGATACAAGACAGATGTTTTCACAGCTGTGAAAGGCATTTAAATATTACCCCTTGACTTCTAACCTCATGCCAATTAAAAATGTTGTGGAATGTGCTACGTAAAGGCTCAACACGGATATTTTTATTACCATTTTCAGGTAATCAATATATTTCTGAAATCATTAATATCTACTTACCAGCAACCCAGAAATCAATATGTAAATTTTAATGAACTTAATATTTTGCATCCATTAGTCAATCCTGTGTTTGCGTCCGTTGAGTTGTTCCTCACTTTCACCTCATAATTGACTAAAGATATTGAGAATCAGAACAAAAATGCCTTATTTAAGTTTAGAGGTTCTAGCAAACCATAAAATTCAATGTAAATATAGGATCACAAAGAAAACCTAGTAAGTATACAATCAAGTGAAAGCTGGGTGACATAATATATTTGGAAATACCATTATTTTTTTTTTTTTGTTTCGTTGTTCAAAGGAACTGGAGTGGTGATGGACAAGCTGGGCTCTCATGCAAACTCAGGGCTTGTTCAAGTTGCTGAATCAGATCAGCTAAATACAGGCTTTCCTTGGAGTGATTCCACATAACTCTCACAGGTCCCCCTCTTCAGTACACAGACGAACTGGTGACTCGCTTCCTTCAAACAGCTCAAAGCTGCGTATATATAAATCTGTTAAAATGTCTGTTTCCTTCTACTGTGAATCTTTATTTTTCTCTTCCAGTTTCCTTTGGAACTATAGAATATTATGTGTTTAAAAAATATTCATGGGTGCATAAATACATGGGTGGATGGAAATAAGGACGGACAACATGATTTCTTTGTTGTTTAGCAAAACAGATTCATTTGGTTATAAATTATGATATACAGACTATTTCCACAGACCTTGGTTGTCTCCAAGAACTTGAAGGCATGACCCTAATGACACATTTCAGACACAGGACTTGGATCATTTGAGCTGATACTGACCTAAACCCCCTCAACAAAGAGCAGCTGTCATTGAATCAGAAGATACTATGCACCTGCCAAGCTAGAAAAGCAGCCAATGAGCGTACCCAGCTGAGAAGCGCTCAATCCACAACGACGAGCATCCCATCAGTGTACATCTATTGGTGCAACAGTGGCACTTTTATTTTGGGGTTAATTAACAGCTGTCCAATAGGACTTACCCTGGCCCTCAATGGGAGAGGATTCTTGCATGATGCTGTAAACATTTCCAAGTACCCATGACCTGTAAGGTCATAGATCCTAGAGAAGAATTAATTCTGCCTGAACCAAAGTAATTTCTTACTATATTCTGAATGCATACCCTTGTATTTACTGGCAAATTTACCTCTCACCATTCATCAAGGAAGCTTCATTTTGCAAGAGATGACTTCAAATGCAGAGTATAAGTGACTGTGAGGTGCCCAGACCTAAGTGACGCATCTACAACGCAGCCTTGGAAACATTATAGAAAAGGGGGCAGAAAGAGCGTAAGAGCCAGAGGATCAAGACACTTGATGTCCCTTCATGCAGGTCGACATGGCGGGGAAGTTATGAAATCGCCACAGATGGCGTTCTAACAAGACCTGCACGATGGAAAAACCAGGTGACATGCCAGCATGGATGGGGGATGGCGACAGGGTCCCGCCTCAAGATGAGGAGCTATAGATGGTTAATAGACGCCGAGGGAGGGAGAATCAGTTTTCTCCTAGGACCAGCTCCATAAGAGGTTATCAGATCCCAAGAGGGCAGTCGTAAACACAGGTACACATGAGTGCCACTAAATTGACTTAGTGCATCATATGTGTGTGTATTTATAAAATTATGCATACACGTAACAACAATCATCAAGGAAGAGGACAGGAAATTGAGGGGGGACACTGGAGAACTTAGAGGAGGACTGGGAGGGATGGAAATAATACAAATATAAGACTCAAGTATGTTCTAAAAAATAAAATACAATTTAGTAAATTGTGTTATGTACTTCAAGATACTTTAGTCATTACTCATTGAGGGTGACCCCATTAAATTGCCGTGTTATAGCTGGTCTGAGGACACAGAGATCCTAAGGCTTTACTCTTGGCCATGTCTGAAGAGCCAGAGGTAAGCTTTTCTTTTTCCAATCAGCTTCCCAGTTTTAAATCACTATCACGAACAACCTGTTCCATCTCATTTTTTCTTAGGTTTTTTTTTTTTTTCATCTTATAGTTAGGGTATAAGCACATTTTGTTTTGTTTTTTGTTTTTGTGAGACAGGGTCTCCTTGTAGCCCCAGATGTCCTGGAACTCACTATGTAGACCAGGCTGGCCTTGAACTCACAGAGATCCGCTTGCCTCAGCCTCCCTAGTGCTGGGATTAAAGGCGTGCGCCACCACGCCTGGCATAAGTACAATTTTTAAAGGAGGCAATATGTATGCATATGTTGGTTTAAAAGTGTGTTTTCTGATATTGGCAGAGGTGAAGCAGATGTAGTCTAGCGTATGTATAAGTGTCACTCACTTACCATTCCACAGCCTAATTTGTGCTCTGAGACTTACAGAAGTCTTTGGGAACTCATCGGCTATAATTTATTGATCATTGACAAACATGAACTCCTCCTATCAGCTTCGCACTTCTGTGAATTTCTTTTAATCTTTTTGATGCTTCTCTCATTCACTCTTTTTCCTTACTTTGAAATTTTTTGGTATAATATCTTCAGACTGCAAAAAACCATTTGCTAACACTTGTACATATATTTGTAGGTTAATTTTTAATTAATGTTCTATATTGTATCAGTGTTATCTGACTTCCTCAGAGACAGCTGACCATCAATACCTTCACTAGTTCATTGAGAACAACTTTTTATTATTTATTTAATTTTTTATTAAGTATATGTGTATCTCGTGTGTGTGTATGTGTGTGTGTGCATGTCTGTGTATGTAGGTGGACATGAGTGTACTGCTCTCAGAGGTCAGAAAAGGAATTAAATCCCCTCGAGCTGGAGTTACAGGTGGTTGTGGGCTACACAGTATGATGTCTAAATTGGAAATCAAACTCATATCCTTTGCAAAAGCAGCAAGTGTTCTTAACCATCAAGCCATGTCTTGGATGAGGAGATCTGCTTTGTATCGTTTTGGTTGTTATTTTTCTGGGAGGAGCTGTATTTATTGTTAAGAATCTGAACACTAATCTTTTCTAATTTTATCCATCCCTAAGTCTGTGTGCTCTCTTCTTTGAAACCCTTTGTTACACACTGAAAACCCTTAAGACATTTTTGTCTTTGAGTTTCTAGAATCAAGCAGGTCTCATCTTTGGAAATCTCCAGTCACATCACAGTCTGATGACAGGAAATGCAAGGCTGGTGACATCAGCAGACAAGTCTGTCCCTTGTGCCAAACCTGCAAACCACAGGTGAGGAGTTTGTCTTTACTTCTAACTGTGTGATGGTGATGGCAGATTTTAGGTTGGCTGCTGTATGTTTAGTTATCAGTTTGACACACCTGTGAAGAGGACGCCTCTTCATCAGAGACCTACAGGAATACCTGGGGGACTTTTTTAAAATTGATAATTGATGTAGGAGGGCCAAATCCATTGTGATCTGTGCTATCCCTGGGCAGATGGGCCTGGGCTGTAAAAGAAAGGGGGGCTAGACCTGAGCCAAGCATAAGCTGGTGAGCACGTTCCTCTGATTTCGGCTCCCGGCTCCTGCTTTGGCTTTCTTCAGTGATGGACTGCAACTTGTAAGGTGAACAGACACTTTCCTTCCCATGGTGTTTTTGGTCCAAGTTCTATCACAGCAACAGAGAGCAAACAAGGACACTGGCCAGTCTAAATGGATGTCACCTCGCTCCCTGTTTGCCCTCTTTCCTGTCACTACTTCCACTCCAAGTCCCTGCACAGCCTCAGTCTCTCAAGTCTTAGGTGAAGTATTTCCACTTGTCCATCTGCTCTCTAGGTCATGGTGTCTTCCATTATGTTGAATGACCTGAAACTAAAGTACCAAGTTCCAATCTTTGAATAATACGCATGAATTACAGTTCCATTACTGTTTTCTGTACCATAAGAAGCAGCAGTAATTGCACAGAGACATTCAGTTACTTGAAAATGTACACCTTCCGTGAATAGATAACACTGTCACTCAAACAATCTTCATGGATCCTGTTCAGTCTGCCTACAGTCATCACCTTAAAGAGGACCAACTCTGTCTCACGCAGCAATCATCAATTGCCAGTAGTTGCTATTGTTCTCTGTACAAAGAGCTTTTGTCAACTTCGCGTCACTCTGATCATCACTGCCCACTTGACCGGGTTTAGATTTCCCAGGGACACACATCTCTGGGGGTATGTCTATAGGGTGTTTCCACAAAGGCCTAGTTGAAGAGGAAGATCCCCTATGAATGTGGGCTGGACTCTCAGAAAAATACAAAGGAGGGAGCACTTGGAGCAGTGCATCTCTTTCTCTATGATTCTTGGCTGTTGACACAGTGTGACCAGCGGCCACGCTGTCCCGCCACCCGGCCATGCCCGTCCTGTCATGATGAACTGCATTCTCAAACTCTGAGCCAAATTAAAGCTTTTCTCCCTAATCTCACTTTTCTTCAGGTTTTCTGTCATAGCATCAAGAATAATAACTAATAAAACGTTAACAAAGTTTCCACCACATAGTGAAGAGATGATCTACAACCTCTCTAAAGAATCATGTGATCATACAGAGCTCATAAAATACACTTTGAACAAAAGGTTTATACAGCGCTGAATACTTTTACATAAACTGCTTTCAAAGCAGCAAAGACCTGTGAGAAAGATTTCGCAATATTTAATTTGCAACAAAGGAACAAACTAGACCATTTGCTTATCTCTTTATTAAGAAAATTGTCTAGATGAAGGCTCCAATCCGTCATCAAATATATCAGTACAATATTATTTACAGCATCACTTTCTTAACCTATCTAAGAGCAAAATATTTCTTTTCATTTAATACATTTAGATGTATTTCATTTCTAATTAGGTTTATGCATGTGTCTCTGTGTATATGCCAAGTGCATGGTGACCACGGAGTCCAGAAGAGATCCTCCAACTTCCAGGAGCTGGGGTTTCAGTATGCTTGTGAGCTGCTTGATGTGAGTGCTGGTAATGATGCTCAGGTCCTCTGGAAGAGCCTCAAGTGCCATTAGTCACCGAGACATCGCTTCAGCCTATTCTTTTTCTTTTTCAGACATCACTCCACAATTAATCACAAAGAGCATTAAATAGATGCATGTATTTAGAAATGCCTATCAAGATGACTGGACAGAAATGATTCCAGAGGTCCATGTATTGAATTGTGAGGCCCGAGCTGTTGAAGCTTTGGGGCGATGGGAATATTCAGGTGTGGGGCAGAGTGTGAGGTTCCTGTCTTGGACATGCCTTGGCCTGGAGTGAGGCCCCACTGTCCCCTTCATCCTCTTTCGCTTAGAAATGCTCTTCTTAGTCTAGCTCTCCTCACTGTCCTGTGCTGCCAAAACTCAGGCCCCAAAGCTACAGAACTAGGCAATCATGAGCTGAACCCTCAAAAAACTTCCCTTTGTAAGATGAGAATCTCACATATTTTGTTAAAGTGACTTTCAAAGTAGGAATTAATAGATTATCCATTTGTTTATCTATCCATCCATTTTACTCTCAATTTGAAAAGCATGAAAGAAAATAAATGAGCCTATTCCAAATTACTTACATATTTTTAAAATTCTGTTTGTAGTTTTACATACTGATGTTTCTGCATGGGTATTATTAATAAGTAATAAGTGGTATGTGCATACAGTGCTATCATTGTCAGTGAGAAAGTCTGGCAAGATCAACAGGATGTTTATGTTCCTATCTGTTGACATTTTATTCAGTTGTTTAAGGCTTCTGGCAAAATTCAAAGAGTCTCTTCACACTTTCTGTGTTTCAGTCTCCAGTCAGGTGAGCGGCATATGATTAGATCTGAATGTTAAACAGGAAGGCTAGGCACCCTCCCCCCCGCAGGGAAACTGCTGCTTTAGTTCCTCGTGATAATTTTAGAAAGAACATTAGGTAGTTCCAGTTGCCTGCTCCAGACTATTACAGCCATTCAAAGCTTTCTGAACAAAAATTTAAAAGCAACAATAACAACAAAAGACAATCCAGTTCCTGGCTGTAATCATTTGTGACATAACAAAGCTTTGCAGGGTTCCTTGTAAGTTTCCATATTTTGCATTTTAAATGCTATTGAACATGAGTTAAAAATGTTTTCTACTGAATATATGCTCAGCATGGGTGATTATTTCTGGGTTTGTTCACTCAATAGTGTCAGCGATACTCTCAGAATGCTAATTAATTAAAAAAAACTTTATTATCAAAACAGTGTGTAATTTGTCTTAACATTAATCTGATAAGATTACTATGAATTACTATTCTACTTATTGAGTGTATATATATTTATATATGTAGGTATATAAGCTTTTCTCATCATTATATTTGGGGGTGGTCTCTGAGAAAAGGTAAAACTAGGTTTTTATGTATTATAAAGAAAGATTTTAAATCATCCGGATCAATAAAACATATAGATGCAAACATGGAAACTAAATTTTCTCAGCCTTGCCAAGAGTCACTAGGTCCACTTACACTGGGTCAGGGTCCTCGTTTAAAACAGAAACTTAGAAAATGGCTTTTCTGGTCCCCTGTCCATCTTAAGCTTTTTTTCCAAACACACACACACACACACACACACATATATATATAGAGAGAGATTGTGAGATCTATATATGTTCAACCATCTACAAAAGGGCTTGTGCCCCATACATCCTAGTCTCCCCAACATATCTATCATAGCTATTGATGATTACTGGCAGATATTAGAGCAGATGGATAAAAGCTGTTTGCCTAAAATCACAACAGTTTTTTAAATCAGGAGAACTGTAAATAAAACTGCCGTCTAACAATCAAGGAATGTTTCATTGTAACATTACAGCCCATTGTAAGTGGTTATAGTTGAAAAACAACAGCATGGCATCCTGTTCTCAAGGTGCTTCCACATACCTTCACGATGTTAAATGACAGTACAATAAGCATGTAATGAATGCACTTGATGAAAAGCAGAAACTACTCAGACTCAAACACTAAAATCAGGACTCTCTGCTTGGTCTTGTGTCTGCCCCTTTACTTCAGGCACAGGCTAACCTCTGCACCTAAGCATGTTAACCACTGAAGGAGTGCCTGTGCAGCATCCCCTGATAGCACCCAACCTCTCCCATCCCTCATCCCGGCTGACAAAAACAATGTGTACCTAATTTCCTTCTTATTTCAGTCTTTTACAGTGCGCTAGTCCACAACCCAGAAGATACCAAAATGTTTCTAGTCGTTGCTCTAAACATGGCAGTGTCCTGAATTCTGGCAGCAGCAATGTGTCCAAGGATTGATGCTCCAGAAGTGGGAAGTTACCATGATGGAAAGACTGCACCTAGGGAGGCAGTGAACACCCCACAAGAACACAGACATCTAGAAATAGGGACACAAGACCAGTCACAGAGCCAGAACTGAGACAATGATCAATGAACTAGCTGACCGAGATTGCTTTGCTACATAGACCTCTTGCCCCATCCACAAGTCTTTCCCACTTTAAACACAACATTCATGATTGTGCCCTAAAGATGAACTAGGGGTCACTGAGCTCTTTTATTTGTTCTTGTTCTCAGTGTGCCACGTTGATTAAATCTCCTTCCTCTTCTTTTCACTATCAATCATGTCTTTAATTGATGTATTGGGGATCAATGTGGCTGAGCCTATACTGTCGGGATGCTGGGTCTGAGATTTTTGCACTAAAACTCCAACAATATATTTAGTGCCTAAAAGTACTACTTCTAAAGACATAATTTTGTAAAATGGCAAAGAAATTTTATAATTTAATTTATTTTCTAATGTTTTATGCAGATTCCTCAAAAATTAAAATGTTTGGCACAGATGTTTCTCTGCTTCTAATTATCAATTTTTTAAATTTATCTGAAAAAGAATAAATTCTGAAAATAAGCTTGTAATATAAATCTCTGGAAAGCTAAATTTATACTTTTTCTCTTCTTGAACTACTTTCTGAGAATATCACTAATTCTTGAAAAGTCCCTTTACTTCTAGTCTGTGCTTGATCAATATTTAAGCTTCCATTTAGTTTAGAGACAGACCATAGCAACCCAAGACTGGTCAAAATGTGAACACTTGATAAAGGTGGATGGATGAGATATTTCTTTTTTAAAATTTCTCTTCATTTTTTAAAAAATATTTATTTGTATTTGTATGTATATAAGTGTTTATCATACATGTATGTAAAAGTGCTAGATGCATGCAATGCCAGGAGAGGCCAGAAGAAATTGTCAGAGCCCCTGGCACTGCCGTTACAAAAGTTTACCATGTGGGTGCTTGGAACTCAGCCCTGGTCCTCTCTCTGCAAGAGCAGCCAGAGCTCTTAAACACAGTCTTCTGTCCAGCCCCAAAGCTGTTTTTTGAAAGCCAAGCCTGCTGGGATAAGCCTGCCCTTCCTTATGTATTACACAGAAATTCTGTATTTAGCAATGAGTAAAGAATCTCCACTCTTGAGGGCAACATTTTTTGAAAAGGATGAAAAGGAGAAGTGTGAATAAAAACAATTCCACAAATGCAGTCCTGTTCCAAGACAGACATGGAGACACTGACTTTAAAAGCAGAGCTGCTGGAGAGAAACTTCTAAAAGAATCTGCAGAGACAAAGGGGGGGAAAAGTGGAGTAATAAATAAACAAACTTTAAGGTCATGTGAGCAAAACACTGATACTGAGTGAATTAGAGCCACATGTGGTCAAATGCAGAGTGTGAACAGAGGAGCTGGATTTGGGAGCAGATGTGTCCTAGGTGCAGCAACATGACCTGCGGAAATTCATTCCAACATTGCCAGAGAAGCCACAGTTCTGGAAGAACGGCCCACATGGCCTGGAAGTAGAATCACAGAATGTCTGCTCAGGAGCTCAGGAAAGCAGCAGGCAACCCTCATTTAGGAGAGAGGGATTTTATCTTTTAAAAGATTTGGTTTTTATCCTTAGAAGAGTCTCTGTGTTTTTGACACATGGGCAACCCTGGAAAGCACTTTGAATAATAAAAGAAAGGCTTGTATTCTCATGCCTCACGACAGATGAGAGAGACTGGAGTTGGATCTGCTTTTAGCCTCCATCAATAAAAGTCAATGGGACTCTGGAAAGCATTTTATTACTGCTTCTAACCCAAAGTTGCCCAATACAATACGGCCACTACACTGATTCAAAAGAACCCTTTTCTAGCTTAATCATTTTCAGATTTTCAAAGACTCCAAACTGACTCTATTATTTCAATTCAAAAGAAGGTAAATTTAAGTAGAGTTGGTAGATGATTAAAAACTTCTAGCAACACATGAGGGGGAGATGCCTCAGTTCACAAATATTTGCCTTACAAGTATGAAGACCATTAGTTCATCCTCAGCAAACATGCTACAAGGTGGGCATAGTGTGCTGCGGTTCACTAAGGCAACGTGATACACATTGCCAGTTAGATAAGAAACTAGTCTTATGAAAAATATTAAACCAATTTTAATACTATACACAGGAGTTGACAAAATTCTATCTTGAGAAAGATAAACAGAAGACACTTTAGTATTTAGAATCACAAAGCCTCCATTGCATGTTGCTGTGGTTACTGCTTTTTGTTTATTCTTTCCTAAGAAGAGACTTTAACTATAAATTTTATATGTGTATGCTGTTTAGATTGGACTGGCTCAGACATCATTGCATTTTAATTTCGGCTATAAAGAACAGGTAAAAATCCCTATGGGAAAGGATTCATACAATTAAAAAGTGTAGGGTTTTGTCTTTTTCAAATTAAATGACATGAAATATAAGTAAGGGTCAGTGAGATGGGTCAGCAGAAAAGGTAATTGCTGCCAAGACAGAGGGCCTGATTTTGATTCACGGAACTCACATTGTACTTGCAGAGAACTGTATCCCACAAGTTGTCCTTTGACATCTATGTACACACATGCTAAATAAAAATAAATATATAAGTAAATGCAATGAAAACATAGATAGGAACTGTCAACATAAATAGGATTAAAGAGAGAGATGAGCTGTAATGTAGGAGCCTAGACAGTAAACATGAAGCAACACCTTGCTTCAGAACGCTTTTTTATGAACTATAAAAAACATTTTCGTATACTCCGCCACTTCCACAGTGAAGATCGTTAACTTGGAACATCTTGGAATATAAAGTAATGCTCAATCCTTGTGATTCCTTAACATTAGCAAGCTGTAGATGCCCTTGAAGCAATATTTTCTCTGATTTAAAATCTAAAACCTGCTCATTTTAAATAATACTGAACTCCAAAAAGACTCAAGCTGCAAACTCAGAAGGCTCAAGCCCAATATTCTACTTGAAAATTAGAAAATTTATGCATGAAGTTATTCTGATGGGCTCTAAATCACCGTGTCAGTAAATCTTTTAGGAACCACTTTCAGTCTCTTCTTAATGTTTAACTCTGCAAGTAGAAATTTCAAAGCCTCTGTCACAGTGACACCAGGTAGAACTTTGGCAGAATCTTTAAAGGACTGCATCAGCTAGTACAGAAGACCACAGGAGTGTGTTGCTGGTCCCCTTGACTTTTGTATTAATGAGTTAATAAAGTTTTGAATAATATCAATGTTCTTTCTGGCCCACATACACCTCTTTTACTAACACAACTATATAAAGATTATATTTATATAGGTCTCTGTAAGATGACGTGACTTAATTGCTGTAATTTAGCCCTGCTATTTGTAGCTACTGAGGTGTGGCAAAGTAATTGCTTAAAACATCATGTGATTATAAAAAGTCATCCTACATCTAACTGATCTGGAGCATAGTACACCCATGCCCGGAGAGCCAATGAGAGAGCACAGGCTCCTACAAGCACCTTCCCCAGCAACGAAGACAGTGAAAAACATTTTTACCACTGTGATCAGTCAAATGATTTCTGAAAGGTGGACTGCATGAGATGTTTAAATTATCCATTCATTCATTTTGTGCGTATCTGTGTACCATGTACAGGTATGTCTGCGAAGATGTGCATGCGTGTCAGTGTGCAGGTGTAAGACCTAAAGTTGTAGTCAACTATCTTTCCTTGATCTCTACCTTTACTATTTTGAGGCCAGGTCTCTTATGAACATAAGCTTCATCTATTAGACTAGACCGGCAGACCAATAGTTTGCTGGAATTAGTGACTGTTGAAATGACCAGATACCAGTTTTCTATGTGCAGACGACTTTTCTTTGATCAGAGCAAAACTCCTTTCTTGGTTCACTAGGGCATAAAGGGAGCCTTGAAAGAACAAGAATCCTTGCTTTTCAGTCGTCACTCCTGGGGGAAAGGAATGAAGGCTTTTCAGCATCAAGAGTGTACCCTGCAGCCAATGTTCTGTAAATCCATGTATGCAGCCACCTGCACAAGCTGTGAGACACAGCTTACCATCAGCTAAGCAGTTTCCAAATATCACCATCAATCCATCGCATGACCAAATATGACCTCTACTGTTAAGACTCATATTTTTCCTGAAGTTGTTTTTTAATTGCATATAAATGATGTGTGTTTGTTGGGTGACAATCAGATTTATGAGTCACAATAGAATGCAGCCCCCACCACTGACATTTATAGTATCTAGGAGCAGTGAGATCAGGATTTGTCCGCATTTATAGCCAAATAAAAAATGAGACTTTAGTAAAAGCCATCTAACAAAAAAGTGGGGTTTGTGAACTCTTTTATTCTTATTGCTCTGAAGTTGTAGAAAATTCAATGGGGACATAATCACCTTTAATTATTTGACCATAAACAAAATGAAATCTAGTTATTAAATTATTATCAAAGATGATTCTTTGTGAAACATCATTTATATTTGTATTTTACCTTGGGCCAGGGGGGATGGTTCAGTCAGGAAAGTGCCTGTCACACAAGCATGCAAACCTGAGCTTGGGTCCCTAGAACCCGTGTACAAATAATGGGTGGTGTGCTCCTGTAACCCCAGTACAGCTCAGGGGAGGCATAGGACAGGCAGGCTTTTGAAGCTGATTGGTCAGCCAGTCTCCTCTAATAGATGAGCTTATGCTCATAAGAGACCTGGTCTCAAAATAGTAAAGGTGGAGAGAGATCAAGGAAAGATAGTTGACTTCAACTTTAGATCTTACACCTGCACACTGACACTCGTGCACATCTTCACACACATATCTGTACACTGTACATACATGCACACAAAATTAATGAAAGGATAATTTAAAACATCTCATGCTGTGTCATTATTCATATTGCTTACAAAAATTCTGACCATCACTGTACCAAGCATTCCATGACTGACTAAAAGCAAACACCTGAAGTTTTACTAAGCTGAAATATAATCCAATTTAATCTTGTAATCTAAAAATAAATAGGGAAAAATCTTGATTAGCAACCAAAGTTTCTGATTTTGTTTACAGCAGAACACGATCAATTGTCTTCTAATAGGTAAATCAATATTTTACCTAATTGTATCTATTAAACTTCTAGCTCATCAATTCTTTAAACAGCAGGCTACTTCAGAAAATTCACAGAACCTATGTTTCTTTTTAATGTCCTAATAAATCTTCTTGTTCTCTTTGACTTGATCATTCTTTCAATAAGTCAGAATTAACAAAGCTTAGATGTCCTGACACGGTTTAAATAAATTATCTGAAAAATAGTTAAGACACGTTTTAGCATGCTTTAAGCTTGAGCTGCATCTAGGAAGAAAAAAAAAATGCAGCTGATCCTGGAAGTCCACCAGGCTCTCTGGGGTCTTGAACGTCTGTGTAACTAGGGTAGGAAGTCCCAAGAGAACACATCATAAGTACTGATCATGGAAGTCCACCAGGCTCTCTGGGGTCTTGAACATCTGTGTAACTAAAGGTAGGAAGTCCAAAGAGAACACATCATAAATACTTGTCAGCGTTCAAATAGACCAAGTTTATTTAACAAATGTTCATAAGGACTGACTCTCATTGGTTTATGTAAATCAGGAGAATGCTAAAACTTCTGAGCTCATGGAAATTACTCTCCACTTGGTGATTTAAACAGTACAGAAGTACACAGTAAACTAACAAAGAAAATTCACTTAGAAAAAGCTCTACTGGTGAGTGGGAGAAGAGACTTCCCATTGAGAAGGTGAGCTACTGAAGACCAGCTTGAGGGACAGAAGTTAGCTGGGTTGTTCAAGTCCATGAACAAATGAAGAGCCTTGCAAAGACAGAAATACAGACTGAATAACTGTGCTGGTTCATGAAGGATCAACAGAAAAGGCTTTGTAAGAATCCTATAGACACCATACATGACTGGACTGGGAAGGCAGCATAGAGGTAGAGCTCTAGGCTAGCAAGGGAGACCTTCAACTCTATTCCCAGCAAAACACATGTACACGCAGGCAGGTGCATGTGCACAGGAACACACACGCACACACACACACACACACACGGACACACAAATAATATATGCTCATGTATTACATTCATTGAAAACTACTGTAATTGATCAAATTTCACACATTTTTAGACACACGGACACACAAATAATATATGCTCATATATTACATTCATTGAAAACTACTGTAATTGATCAAATTTCACACATTTTTAGTGATAACATTTTTGTACATAGCTCATTGATATTATAGTAATAAATTATCTTCTTGGGCCAAATAGCTGAGCAAATTGACATTTTTTAAGTTATTTATTTAATAACCACATGATTAAAAGAAGTGTTTCATTACAGC
>NW_008328543.1:860236-870944 GCF_000622305.1 Nannospalax galili
GCTTTAACATATTCAATAACAATTTCCAGAGCAAAGATGCATCTCTTTCAAAAGTGGCTGTAATTTTTAAGTTCACAGTTGAATTATACAGTTACACAATATTGAACTCAGTCTAAACCCCATAAGACACAAAGTTGAATGATGTTTTAAACTTTAAAAATTTCTCAATTTCATTTTAAAATATACTGTTTCAGCCGGGCATGGTGGCGTACGCCTTTAGTCCCAGCACTTGGGAGGCAGAGGTAGGCAGATCTTTGTGAGTTCAAGGCCAGCCTGGTCTATGTAGTGAGTTCAGGTCAGCTGGGACTACAGGGAGACCCTGTCTCAAAAAGACTATATATACATACATATATACTCTTTCATACAGAAAAACTCATTTTTAATGCTACTAACATTTAGATGTTTATACATGCATCTCTAATCTCTATGTATCTGATTATTGCTAGTCACAGTCGGTAACTTTAGGAGATCCTCGGCACCTGAGTATGGATATAAAGTTATCAGGTAGATTTCAATGGTAATGTTTATCACCTCTACTAATTAACATGAAGTAAATTTTTATGCTCCTTCCTCAAGTATAATTCATTTTTCATTTGTTGATTATTTTATATTTCATACAGAACATCCCAAACAATCTTATTCATCTATATACCCACCTCCCAAGTGACACCGTCTCATGCCCCCCACTCCCCGCTGGAGCTCATAATTATCTCTGTCATCTCTGTTACTGTCTATTGTGTGTGTCAGTGCCCCAGCCATTCCCCAGTGCTTGTAGACCCACTGAGTCTAGTCAGCCTATCTACAATTCCTTGTTTTAGGAAGATCAGCTGTTCCTCATCTAGCACCAAGCTGTTGCCAATATTCTTTGATCAACAGGACAAGTGACTCACCACAGTTACAGGGCATTTTGAGAGATGCTCAAAGTCTCCTGAAATTTAGTTGACCTAGGAGGGCAAGGAGCAAAAACTGTCCTTTATGTCTATAGCCACCATGTGGGTGCTGGGAATTGAATCCGAATCCTCTGCAAGAGCAGTCAGTGCTCCTAACCACTGAGCCATCTCTCCAGCCCCAAGTCTGGTATTTTTAATTACCATGTGCTATGTGGATAAAGTTGGGCAAAGACCAAACGTTTTCAGATAAACCTTGCCTAGACATACATTATATTCCTTCAGCTAGTTGTATGTGTAATTTTCCAGTAGGTTGTTCGATTAATATGGTTCCCTTTGTTTATTTTAAACTAGTTAGTCATTATTTATCACTCGCATTGTATAAACCTTCCACCATGGTTTTCCCCTTTAAAGTGCCCCTTTTTCCTATTTCTCCCTTAATAGTACCCTTCTCCTATGGTCCCACCTCTCTTGAGCTCCTTCTTTCCTTTTATCCACTAGGTTCCTTGTATAACCCTCCCTTAAAACAGCTCCATTTTTATCCATATCTCCCTAATTAACACCTGTTTCCTACTGTTCTTCTCTTTCAGGTTCTTTCTTTTCCTTTACCTCCCTGTTTCCTTTCCATTATCCTGGTTCCCGTAGTTTTGTCTGGATACATACTCACTTATCAGGATTTGGTGCTAGGGTCCATATATAATGGAGAACATAGGTCGTTTTTTTTCTGAGCCTGTGTTACTTCACTTAGTATAACAGTTTCTAGTTCCGTCCATTTACCTGCAAATTTCATGATTTCATCTTACTTTACTGCTGAGGAAAGAAAACTCCATCATATAAATGAACCACCTTTTCATTATCCACTTGTCAGTTGAGGGACACTTAGCTTGCTTCCATCTCTTAGCTATTGTGAAAAGATGAGCAACAAACATGGATGTACAAGTGTCTCTGCAATAGGATGAGTTCTTTGGGTATATGCCAAGGAGTGGTATAACTGGGTCAAATGGTAGGTTCATTTGTAGTTTTTTAAGAGTTCTCCACACTGCTTTCCATAGGGGTTGAATAAGTTTGCAGCCCCACCAGCAGTGGATGAGTGTTCCCCTTTCCCCAAATCCTCTCCAACATTTGGTATCATTTGTTCTCTTGATCTTAGCCATTCTGACTGGGGTAAGAGGAAATTTTAAAGTGGTTTTAATTGCATTTCCCTAATTACTAGTGATGTTGAACACCTTTTAAGATGCTTCTTAGCCATCTTTACTTCTTTTGAGAATTCTATGTTCAGTTCCTTAGCCCATCTTTTAATTGGGTTACTTCCTTTCATGATTATTTGTTTTTTTGAGTTCATTATATATTCTGGGTATTAAACCTCTGTCAGATGTGTTGCTGGTGAAGATTTTCTCCCATTCTGTGGGTTTTCTCTTCACTTCCTTGGTTGCTTCTTTTGATGTACAGAAGGTTTTTAGTTTAATGAGGTCCCATTTGTTGATTCATGACCTTGTTTCCTGGGCAGTTGATGTCCTGTTTAGAAAATCCTTTCCTACACCTATATCTGGTACGTTATTGCCAATGTTTTCTTCTAACAGTTTCAGAGTTTTAGGCTTCACATTCAGGTCTTTGATCCATTTGCAGCTGACCTTTGTGCAAGGTGAAAGATAGGGGTTTAGTTTCATTCTTCTACAGGTGGAGATCCAGTTTTGCCAGCACCATTTGCTGAACATGCTGTCTTTCCTCCAGTGACTGTTCTTGGCCCCTTTTTTTTTGGTTGTATCTTTACCTGGCTTTGGTACTAGAGTAATGCTGGCTTCATAGAAGGAATTTGGAAGTTCTCCCTCCATTTTTATCATTTTGAATAAATACTATTGGATACATATCTTTAAATGTCTGGTAGAATTCTGCTATAAACCCATCTGGTCAGAAGGTTTTTTATTACTGTTTCAATTTCCTTATGTGTTATGTGTCTGTTTAAGCTGTTGATCTCATCTTGGTTTAGTTTGGTGGTTCCCATGCTTTTAGATACCTGTCTATTTCTTTTAGGTTTTCCAGTTTAGCAGCATATAGGTTTATAAAGTATTCCCTTATAATGTTCTGTATCTTTCTGGTCTTCAAAGAACCAACTCTTGGATTCAGTAACTCTTTGTATTGTTTTCTTTGTTTCTATTTCATTAATTTCTCCTCTAATTTTTGCTGTCAATCTTGTTTATCTTTTCAAAGAACAAACTCTTGGATTTGTTGAGTCTTTGTATTGTTTTCTTTGTTTCTATTTCATTAATTTCTGCTTTGATTTTTGTTATTTCTTCTTACCTGCTGGGTTTAGATTTCATTTGTTGTTGCTTTTCATGTCCTGAGTGGCAGTGTTAAGTCATTTATTTGTGTTCTTTCCAATTTTTTAATGTAGGCACTTAGAGCTATAAACTTCCCTCTAAGGACTGCTTTCAATCTGTCACAGAGCTTTTGTTGTGGTGTATTGTCCTTTTCATTTAATTCCAGGAATATTTTTATTTCTTTCTTAATTTCTCTTTTGACCCATTCATCATTCAGGGCTGTGTTGTTTAATCTCCATGTGTTCATGTAGTTATTAGGGTTTCTTCCAGTGTTGATTTTAAGCTTTTTTTGCATTGTGGTCTGATAGAATGCATGGAATTATTTCAATCTTTTTGTATTTGTTGAGATTTTGTGCCCTAGTATATGTTCAATTTGGGGGAATGTTCCATGAGGTGCTGAATAGAAAGTACATTCTTTGATGCTTGGGTGGAATATTTGGTAGATGTCTGTTAGGCCCATTTGATGCATGGTATTGTTTAATTCAGATATCTCTCTGTTAATTCTCTGTCCCATTGACCTATCTAATGGAGCCAATGGGGTACTGAAATCCCCTAATATTAATGAGTTGGGATTAATTTGGGTTTTAAAGTCCTGTAGTACTGATTTTATGAAGTTGGGTGAACCATAGCCTCCCCCACAACTGCCACTGGAGCCCATGTACACTGTCATCCCTGTTACTGTCCACTGGTTGTCAGTGATTGTCCATCTGCTGAATCTAGTCAGCTATCTAGAGATCCTTGTTTTAGGAAGATCAGCTCTTCCTCATGTAGCAGACAGTAACCCAGCATAGAACTGGGAAAATGAACAGCAGACCCCAATCTTATCTAAAGGAATATTGGCAACTGATTGCTACAAGCTGACATTTAAAAAGGATTAAGTTCCATAAAATTTCTTGGCCAGTTAGACTGGAGAAAAGTGCAAGTGTTCCTAATTCCACAATACATATTTTAATTTATTTACATATAGTTTTAAATATACTTTCATTTTAAGAGGGAAATATTCACAAAAGTCAATTTTCCCTATAATATAGCCAAGTTTCAGATTCTTTTTGTAAAATTCATATATTTTCAAAATATCAGCTTAAAGGTTTTGCTTTGTTTGGGTGAAAATTCACGTATTTGTAAAATAAAGAAAATTAAAGATGGCTTTTGAATCCCATTGTGAACCGCTGATGCAAAGTCCAGGCTGTCACCTTGGAGATGTATAGCACATTCCTACTCAGTGGGTTCTCAGGTCTCCCTTTGAGTCGCACATAGTCCTGATGTGCATATACCACATCGTTTGTGATGCAGTTCTTTATATATATGAATGTAGGTGCTGTTGACAAGCAGGAAACCCATTTAGTTCACCTTCCTAGATGCTTTGATGTCTGTAGAGAGCAGCATGGCGATACCTCCTCTTCACACCACCAATCCTTCACCTACTGCTAAGCTTCAGGATGCCCCTGCTCAGTCTGTTCCTAGGAGTGCACACTACTTTTCTGCTCTAGAGGCATGTACATACACAGGTTTCAAAGCAGACAGAAGTCAGAGATACAAGGCTGATGCTGCCAGTCCCCAAGGGCATTGCTTGTCTGAAACTACAAGGTGCAAAAGGCCTACTCAATATTTTATAGCAAGGGAGTAAGGAGAAACGGGAATGGTATATTAGGAAACAAAACTTAAATTTCTCAAAAGATTCCTTGCTGTGCAACCCCAAGTATAGAAATAAGATACAGACATTCAGGAGACTGGAAAAGACCTAAGTCTGACACACTGAAAAGAAATGGAATATTTATTACAAAATGGAGAGTAGGGAAGGAATCACATGGAAGGTATAATTAAGGTTTGAGACAGAGACATTGTAGAAATTTTCATTGTTTCTGAACATGAAGTAGAACACAAGCTTAAATCAAATTAGGTTAATCATGAAATCCAAATCTTCTAATGACAAGTATATGAAAACAACTAGTCACTTAAAATGTAGAGCTCTAGAAAACTTTTGAGAAGTAAAAACTAAGGCTCTTTGTAATTGTGAACTCTGTGAACCCTGAATTCCTGAAGTAGAAAGTACAGTAGGGCTTAAAATTGGTTCGTTTGATGATTCTAAATATTTTAAATAATGTGTGGTTTAAAATGGAAATTTTCTCTTCTTATTTTAATTTGTATTTGGTATGGAGCCTTGCCTCATAGCTCAGGCTGGCTTTAAACTCTCTGCGTAGCCCAGACTTGCCTTGAACTCACAGTGGTCCTGACTCAGTCTTCCCAATGCTTCAAATACAGATGCAGAGAGCATCACTCCTGACCTAACTGTACATTCTTGAAAGCATGAGAATTAATTGCTATTTGGAATTTTATAACTAAAACAGAAGCACAGTAGTGAAAGGTAAAAGTGAAGAATTGTAACCATCACAGGAGATGTGGGCAAGACAGGATTTGAAACAATCCTAACTAAGAAAGAACAGTGATCAAGAAGATATTATTTACCCTCAGTGTGGGGTGAAGATCAACAGCAGATTAACTCACAGGATTAACTCAACACACTGAAGCAGATGCAGCACTGGCCACTCAGGAGGGAAATCAAAGTTAACACTTCCACAGCGTTCAGCAGCACTGACCCTTCTAGGCTGGTACGCTCACAGGAAAGCCAATCACAAACTCTCTCGAGAAACCTTCTCACCGTGCTCCAAGCACTTTCTGAAAGTGCCTTCAAATGTTCCCACCTGCCTTGACGCTTTTATGAAGTTAGTTTGTGCCAAAGTAGTTCTCTGTGATTAGAAAAGATAGGTTGATACCCGTAAACTGCTTTCTTTCTTCCCTTGTTAACCATATTTGTGATATTTGGTCTATTTAATAAAAGCTATAAGGTTAAAAATATTCCGTCATACACAAAATCTCAGGTATGCATATTTCACAGTACGCTATTCTAATACGTTGTTCTAAATACAAAAAAGTATGGAGTTTGATAATAACTGATCTTTTATAATTACATATATTTTATGATAAAAACCTATTTTTTCCAGGTGTCACTGAGAAAATGAACTTAGCTGTCATCATCTCTCTGCTCTATAGAGCCTAGTTTGTCACAGTTCCTTCCTTTTTCAGATTTCATTTACTCAGCTACCATGTTCCTGGGACTCTACTGCCCCCAAAGTCAGCAAATGGTTTCTGTGTTTCTGGAATAATTGGGGCTTTAAAATGTGGTCACCTTGTGCATTGCCCAGTGCATCTCAGAGTCAAGCACCTGTAATTTTGGAAATGTTTACCTTTGCTTCCACTCAGTCATGACTTCTAATGAATTTCCCTCTGATGCACGGCTCCCTTTACCACTATCAGTCATCAAATATTGACAAGTCTTGAAATACAGCAGAAGAGTCTTCTCCTTCCCTCTAGATTGTTTCCATGGAAAACATCACCCACAGTGGAAACGTTTATATCAAGTCTTTTAATACATGACTGTGACTTCCATTCCGCTAAGACCCAACGTAAACTCTTGCTTATTAAACATCTTTGGCATGTGTCCAAGTGATGTCAATAGTAATTTATTCTAAATCAAACATCAGAGATCTACTTGCAGAAATTTAATCCCCTGTATCACAATGCTTGGGATTCTGTGCATTTATTTCCCTTGAGCAAGTCTCATATTCAATTGATCAGCAATCCTATTTTTTTTAACTTCCAGGTATATCTCACAGATCTATTCCTAAATCTTTGTCAGATTTTCATTCTAGACGCATCCTTTCCCATCAGCAAAGAAACTGCACCCCTGTGGAACATCATTTTTCTTTTACTGGTCTATCTGGCAGTCTGTACATGGTGCTCAGATAAGCACTGTAAAAATGCAAATTTTGACATGATAGTACAGTTATTTTCAGCCCATGATCACAGTTCTAAAAATAGCCTAAAACTCTGTAAGACTCTTTAGCTGGTTACTACTGCAGGAGCTGTGCCCTATGTTCTCCTGCCTTGACCAGGCCTCACCTGACATCAGAGCATCGACTCTACCCTGTCTCAGAATAGTTTAGAAACTTTCCATCTGTTCCCTGGGCTTAGTGAATCACAGCACACATGCAGTGGTTGAATGCATAACTGTCACTCCTCCTCTAACACGATTTTTTACAAACTCATATTTTATATTTAAGGGAATTATGTATTCTTAATTAAATGTTCGCTTGGCCCTTTGTGTAATATAAATCTTCCTCATTAAACTACAGGATCTCTGAGACTATATTTGAGGTGTCTACTCTGTCATCATCCATGTCCGGTATCACTGAACTCAGTTGTCAGAGCATATTTGATCAGTGATTATGTTAATATATAAAAAAAATGAAGGAATGAAAACCAGAGTTTAACCGGAGAGGAGTATTACAATTCTTACATAAATTTATGCCACTTCAGTGTTACGAACACATCTATTTCTTCTATGAAATCAATTTCTCTAATTTCTTTCAAAGCTCCACCTTCATTTCCATATTATTATATGAAATATAATGAAATATTGCTTCAGAGAAATATGAAAATAAAAATAAAATGAAGACCAGCAATAAAAATATATTAAGCAAATTTCACACAGATTAATTTTCTGTGTTAAAAAGCCCCACTTCTGGCTGAGGAGCGGTGGGCGATGTGATGGCAGTTGCTCATGTTCAAGTGGAAGACCCCACCCCATGTCCATATGGGCAGCACTAATTGAATTCAGTGGGTTTAAAAGGACATGAACTTGGGGGGGGGATGGAGAAGGCAGTGAGGGTGAACATGATCAGACCACTACACTGTCTGTATATATTTAAAATTCTTAAAAAACAAATAAAAACCTTATATATATATTTTTTAAATAGTTAAATAATACTCTCCTCTCCACAGGGGGAGACCCTAGTGAGGCAACATGTCTGTTTTCTAGGACAACTCTCATGACAATGACAGTAATAGGACTTGCTTACAATAAAGATTAGCCCTTGTTAATTTTACAGAAATTAACAGAAGCTGCATAGTCCTCCAGCGTGGCGAGCGGGGCCCCGGCAATATCGTCTTCGCAAGCATCCCGGATGGGTCTCAAAAGGAAACGTGGCTCGTGATACCAATGACAGCTTCTGCCCTGATTTTCAAAATGTGTGGAGAGAGTGTCCGTAGAGCAGACGGGCCGGAGCTTCAGGAAGTGAGTCTATTTGTGATCAGCACTTTTCTACCGTGACAAAGAGGAAACGGCAGGAGACGATGCATTTGTTTCAGGTGATAAATGTATAGTCTGTTGCCGCAGAGCATACCGCCAAGTGCACGGTGTTGTCCTTTGTAATACTACAAAGGACCCTCGTGCTGAGCATAACGAAAAAAAGCCTTTCCCCCAAACCTTCTGATTAGATACATCACCAAACAGAGACATGTGGCTCTTTACTGTGTTTAATAACTCTGCAACTTTAGAAACACTTTTGTAATTGAAATTAGACCTCCAAGGACTACATCACAAAAGGTTTTCTATTATAAGAAATACTTAAAACTATTAAGTCTCCCTGGCACTGCAGACATGGGCTGCGCTTTCTCAAATGAGTGTTTGTCGCCCCTTTCCTGAACTGTGGGCTCTGAAGACTTTGCTCTCTCTCCCCAAAGAAATCACTCATCCTCAGCGATCACTAAGCATTGCACTATTATTTACTCATTACACAGACACGAAGTCTGGCAATCACAGACATATTTTTTAAAAAACATAAGCATCCCACTGCTCTCAGTAAAGCATTTTAGAGTTGAGTTTGAATGCTGTGTAATGGTCAGTACCAACAGTCCAGTCAAAGGTGAGGAAAGACAGAGCAGCTGTGGGTGTCTGAAAACTTTGTTACCTTGAAATCCTCACTGACAAAGTGTGTCACAGAGAGCAGATGGTAGCTGAACCCGGGTAGTTCAAAGAGATAATCAGGGAGCTATTTAAAATATTTGTGCAGGGAGTAAGGAAGGCCCAGGAAGGCTGGTCCCTGTAGCTCCTACCTGCAGTCGGCTGTGCCTGATGCTCCATCTCACCCTGCTTAGCCTGAGCTACATTTTCTGCTCAACTGTAAAGGACAATTCCATGCACAGTGCTAGCCATTTTATTCTGTGCTTTGGGATTTTTGTTTTTTTCTGATGCCATGGCAAGTCAGGTTTGAAATTTCCCGGAAGAACAAGGGAGGTTCCAGGACAGGACAAGAGGAGGGTGTTAGGACTTTGTGGACAGGTACCCAAGTCAGAAAGTCTTAAGGTCTTTCTATAGAGACAGTTCAGTTCTCAAAACTGGAACTCTGGTTACACTCAGTTTTTCCAAGCTCAGTTACACACGGTTTACTGATTTTTCCTACTCTTCTGTCCTAAGGACTTAGTATAACTCCTGAGTAAACTATTAATATTTCAGATCCTATTTCAGCTTTGCATGGTGAAAATGAAATTAACATCTACCCATAATAATAAGAAAATAGGAAACTGGGAACAGAGAACTCTGAGAGAGGCCCAGTGTTCAGTCAATGGAGGTGTGGTCTTGTGCACCCCACCAAGGAGAGACTCCGGCACCTGGACCTTCAATTTCTTCTCTCTTATTGGCTGATCTAACAGGCAAGAGGATGGGTGTGTCCTGTGCCTACAGTCAGCTGCTGAACCAATGGCAGAGCACAAAGGATAAACTGAGGCTCCAGATCAAACGCATTTCACTTTCATCTCCTCTACCCTTACCTTTGTCTCGTAGTTATGACAGAGCTAACCTTTACCACCATTAAAGGGGTACAGAATGTATCTAATATGCGGTCTGCAAAGAGCAGAGGAATCCACCCATGCATCCATGTTGAGCATTTTTTCTAGTTTTTTTGAATGGGCCAATTATAATATTCCCTGGAGTCCAAAGAAAAGCGATTTGAAGTAAATATAGCAACAAGAAATTAACATTTTCCAAAAAATATCATGTGCTGCCTGCCAGTGTGATATGTGGGTTTCTGAAAAAAAATATAAATGGAAGTTACATACATTATTGAACATGCATATTAATAGCAGAATATTCTATATTATGAACAAGAGAAGTTATTTAATATCTCCCTGGAACATTAAGAAACAATTATTCAGTAGCTTCAGCATCATTGTTGGCTTTGGAGAAGTGTAAAAATATCGCACACATGATCTTGAAGAGTCAAGTTCTCAATCCTTTTTTGGTTCATAAACGAGATGTTTGGGTATTCACTAGGCTGTGCTGCGTGTACCACCCTCAAACCTTGTTACACATCAGCACAATTACCTGCCTGACATGAATTAAATAAAAAGAGTTATATTCAAATATGCTAATGAAGCGAACTAAAATTCAGTGTTCTAGATGCTAAGATTCCAGTGGTTTGGTAGAGCAATGAAGAAGATTAAGGTTCTACAAGGCCAGGATTTTAATTGTGGACCATGTGGCACTATGCATTCCAAATTAAGTATTTATTGTGGTGTCTAATAAAACATTTTGACCAAAATCAGGTACACGAAAACCGAAAGTTAACAGTATAAGGGATTCAGACATCGAACAGGTATGCACAA
>NW_008328543.1:874736-875263 GCF_000622305.1 Nannospalax galili
ATTGGAAATATCATACTGAAAAATATACATACAATAAATACACGAGCACATTTGTGTAGCTAAAGGCTATATAACAACAACAAAAAAAAAAAAAACCCACACTGTGCCAGGCAAAAGAAACTTCCCTTTTAGTTGCTGGTCAGGTAGCCCAAGAGACTCCCAAATGAAACGGGTTATTACCACAGTCTTTCATTTCCACCCAGAATTTGAAGGTAAGACATATTTGCAGAAGACAGACCACACTTCAGATATAGGACATGGAACTTTCCAGCTGGAACTGGTCAGGAGGCCTCTTCCCTGAAGACTAGCTTGCATGGTATCAGAGGATACTATACAAGCTACCAAGGGAGAAAACCAATCAATGGTCTTATCTAGCTTTAAAACCTAATTACAATGACTGGCCGAGCAAACTATCACTGTTGACACACTAGTCACACTTATATTGTAGGTAATCAACAGCTATCTAATTGGAATTAAGACTAGCTCAATGGGAGGTATCTTCTGTGTGGTACTGCAAATATAGCCAA
>NW_008328543.1:875432-879714 GCF_000622305.1 Nannospalax galili
GCCAGGATTTTAATTGTGGACCATGTGGCACTATGCATTCCAAATTAAGTATTTATTGTGGTGTCTAATAAAACATTTTGACCAAAATCGGGTACACGAAAACCGAAAGTTAACAGTATAAGGGATTCAGACATGGAACAGGTACGCACAATAGAAATCAGGAAATGGGCAAGTTTCCCTAAAATACACTGGATATGAAAGTAAAGTTATTTAAAGGAAAGGATGAGATGCTTACTTATGGTTTCCCAGAGCATGGAACTTTAAAGGCCCATAACAAGTCTGTAAGCCTTGAGGCATGCACTTACTCCTTAGGACCCTGAAGCTGTGGACTAAGGACCTTTTACAACAGACTGGCCCTGTGTTGTAGGTGAGATTACTATGGAAAATTGCTCTGTGATGCACAGGCAGCTCCTGGGGTGGTCCCTGGATACAGACATAGACACATGCTTAAAGGAGAGACCAGCCTGGGCAGCAAATAAAATGCTACTCTAAGATACACCCTAAGAGATGAAACGTCTGGGGTTTTTTTCTATTGTAAATACATTTTTAAAAAAGGCAGTTCGAACAGTATGATAAATACCATTGTCCTTGAAGAGCCCCAAGTATATTGTGTTTAACTGCGATGTTAGATCTTGTGGTTTTCTTAAGATATTTTTCTCTCAATGATAAAATGTCTCACACTCAACAAAACACCAGGTATTTCTCCAAAATGTATTTAAGTACACAGTGGATTGGATAATTTAATATACTTTTCCTTACTAGACTGAAACGCCAGTTATAAAGTATCATATAAAAACCACCACAGTGTCAATTCACATGATCCTACAAGCAATTTTGTTCTCATTCAAAAAACCTACCTTAGGGGACTAGAGAGGTGTTTCAGTGGTTAAGAGCACAGGCTGCTCTTCCAGAGGACCTAGATTTGCTTGCCAGCACCCACATGGTGGGTAACAACCATCCATAACTCCAGTTCCAGGGATCAGACTCTCCTGGCCTCAGTGTGGTACTGGACGCACATGGTGCACTTAGAATCTTGTAATCGAACTCATACACATAAAATAGACATAATACGTGTATATATTTTTTAAAAGACTGCTTTAATTGAGCATGGTAGTATATTCCTCTAATCTCAGGACTGGAAGGCTGAGGCAGGAGGATTGTAAATTTAAGGCCAGCCTGCCTGCCTACAGAGGCCTTGGCTTAAAGTAAATAAATAAATGAAAACTTAGAGCATCAATCTGTTTTTTCTAGATTTACATGCCTACTCCAAATCTTTCTTCTAAGATAGAATTACCACAAACTAACATTAAGTTTGAAATTTTGAAACTATGCATCACTCAATTTCACCTGCTTTTTATTATAAATGAGAACATTAGCTTGAACTCAAGTTATACAGATGAGAGTATGAAAATCTCTTCTCCCTAAGTTCCAGTTGTTTACCCAGAGTTTGGGAGTAGATACTGAACTCTCTTGAAATATGTTACAAAGTTGGAAGTAATACTTTGTTTCAAACCATGCTTGTTTTCTATAAGGTAACTATTTATGAATTTTTCTATTAATCCCATCTTTCCATTGAGGATTTATGACCAGTTTCACCCCTCCAATCTTTTGGGTTGGCTTACAGAGTAAACAGCTTGAAGAGAGAATAATGATTTGCTTTGCCACAATGACAAGTACAGATACTTTCTGTGTAAGGTAATGTCCCTAGGAGGCAAAGGGCAGCCGTAATGAGGGACCAGGGAGAAGGTGGATTCAACAATGTACTATAATCTCAGGATTGGGGCAGCAACATGGTGAGTTCCAAGACCACCTGGGCTATGTAGTGAGAACCTGTCTCAAATCAACAATAAACAAGAGTCCTGTGCTCTAGCAGACAAGGATTCCTCTGCAGTGAAACTCATGTGCCCGTCAGCTGTCTGCCCATCTTCACATCTCTTGGAGATTGTAAATTAAAGAATCAACGTGAGTTCTCTGCTGGTCCAGCTACTCTGGTCTGAGTTATGCTCTGTTCTTTGTCTCTAATCCAGACATCTTGGGTTTGCTATTGATGTCCTTTAAACTGTGGCTGATTGATTCTTGGTTAGAAAGTATGACACATCCTATCCTTTCCCTAATTGAACTCAGTCTAACCAGCTTAAAATTGTAATCATGTGTAATACTGTGTTGACACAGCTATACCTGCTCTTATATTTAGAACATTATCAATAGAACAGACACTAAGAAGACATGAGACACCCAGTAAATGTCAAACTAGAAGAACAGCGGTCTTCTGCAACCTTGGAATTGCAGTCGAAGCAAGGCGCTAGAAAGGGTTGCCATGGTTACCATAGAGTAATGTAGGACTGTGCTAGATTTTCTTAGAGAAAGGCATGCAAAAGACTGAAGTTAGTTCATCGATGCTATATAAGTAAAGTCTTACATAAATATGACGTTTTGGACTCTCTCTGGAGTTGAGAAATCATCTAATCTTCTGCTAACCATGCAGAGACAGGAAAATGCTGTCCAGTATGGATGCGAAGATACTTCCAAAGGATCAGAAATTTTACCCTTCAAAGTAGAGGCTGGACTGGATACATTTCAATTAAATATTTTAAGACAAAACCTTCTGGGAAGATAAAAGATTGTAACACAAGACCCTGAAACGCACCACTAATGAACCAGAACTTGAAGGTAAAGTCCAGTCAAAAGAAGGGAAAACACAGGAGGGCTTGGAAAGGTGACAGCTGCAGAAATTCCCTCAAGATAACGTAATCAAGACATTTCTTCCATTGTATCAGCCTGTGACCCTGTCAATGGGGCATTTTGCTGGTTGTTGAGTGATGTGGGAAAGCCCAGTCCACTGTGGGTTGTGCCGCCCCTGGGCTGGTGGCCCTAGGTTGTATAAGAAAGCTGGTTGAATATGGGTCAGGGAGCAAGCCAGTAAGCAGTATTCCTTCATGGCTTGTGCTCCAGCTCCTGCCACCAGGTCCCTGCCCTGAGTTCTTGCCTTGACTTCTCTACATGATGGACATTAACCTGGAAGCCAAAATAAACCCTTTCTCCCCAAGTTAGTTTTGGTCAGAGTGTTTCATCACAGCAATAGAAAAGTAACTAGGGCAGCCACAGTCAGGAGCAGAGAGAATAAACACATAGAGTTTGTTTGCTTGCTTCTCACTTGGGGATGTCCTTTCTTACACTGTCCAGGGCTGCAAAGGGAATGATGTCGCCACAGTGGGCTGGGTCTTCCTACATCAGTTATCAGTGAGGACAATCCCTGGCAGACATGTCCATTGGCCAATGTGATCTGAACAATTCCTTATCAAGCCTCCTACCAGGTGACTGTAGGCTGTGTCATGTTGAGAGTTAAGACTAAGCAGCCCAGTGTAACACCCCGACATGAGGTATTACCATCCACATGAACAATGCAGAGGCTGAGAAAATGAAATATTTTGTTCAAAATTTTCTTATCCTTTTCTATTTAGTGATTTGAACAAAAAATAATTACTAAATCCATTTCTCTTATTCAGCTTCATTAAGTATTAGGGATGAAAAACAGAAGTTTAATCTGCTCATAAATGTGAATGCCTACACTTACCCTGAAAAACTTGTCTGTCAGCTTGCACTTAAAACATCAAGCAAGAACCAACACTGGCAGAAAGAGTTGTGCTCCTTAGCTGATCACTGACTTGGCATAAGGCCATTGCTTGAGAGTATGCAGGAAAAAAAACATAAAAGAAAGAAAAAGGGGAAAATAAAAGCCAATCGGTATGTGGGCTTTCTATGATGTGACACCCATAATCCTGCAACTTAAGAGGTTGAGTCCAAGAAGAATTCTTCAGCGTGGAATCATAGTCTCCTGTCCAATTGTTAACAAAATGGAGCGACGGTGAGTTTAATGTGTTGTGCTGAAGCTCTAATGAAGGGTTACTAAACACTTCATAGTGCTGTGGTCACATAAGCACTGTCTCCTTTTAAAATTCTGGACATGCCTGTAGAGGCAGATGGTCAAACCAGACACTGTATTTCATGATGTGAGTGATTCAGGGAAGGTGTTCGTCCATGAGCTGTACCAATATCAGTCCCAGGATGAGAGCAGATGCACACAACAGGTTCCTCAAATCACGACTGCTTTATTTTACTCTTTGAGAAGTTTCTACAGTGGTGCAGCTAAGAACTCTCCTGTGGAACACACCTAGAATTGGAAATATCATACTGAAAAATATACATACAATAAATACACAAGCACATTTGTGTAGCTAAAGGCTATATAACAACAACAAAAAAAAAAACCCACACTGTGCCA
>NW_008328543.1:882383-883651 GCF_000622305.1 Nannospalax galili
ATAATATTTCTGAAGTATTTGTACTTCTGTGGCTTGGTTGCCTAAAAACAGAGATTCGTTCTAAACCCACAGCTTTTCCATCTGTGCTCCTACTTTATTTATACCATGAATTTTGAGTGGCCACATTTACCACAACCTTCCTTAGGAAACAGTGTTTAAATAGTACAAATACACTGTTAAACAGTTCCACTCGATGCATCAGTATTTGTACTTCTGTGGCTTGGTTGCCTAAAGACAGAGATTCGTTCTAAACCCACAGCTTTTCCATCTGTGCTCCTACTTTATTTATACCATGAATTTTGAGTGGCCACATTTACCACAACCTTCCTTAGGAAACAGTGTTTAAATAGTACAAATACACTGTTAAACAGTTCCACTCGATGCATAAACTCAAGAACTCGTCGCACTGTACTTGGTCTGCTTTCTGCTGGCTCCCCTTACCTGAAACAACCCACACAGCATGGAGTCCTGACACCTGCCTGATTCACAGTCATTCATAACCAGTTAGCCTCATGATGTTATTCCCACCATTTCCCTCACATCCATGGTCACAGGACAAGCTGGACATACAGGTTCTTGTGTTTCTCGACACTGATCCATTTTCTAGCATGTTCTTGCTCTTTCAGTCCTTGTGAATCTGTGACTAAAAGACCCCACTCATATTACCCTATCTGTACAGACTTCCTTTGGAACCATGTAGATATCACTTTTCCTCTAACACAGTTTGCTCTTTTCATTTAATAATGTTATTCTTTGAAACAGAGGGGTGTGTGGGTGTTAGAGGACGTAAATTAATAATATTTCTGAAATATTTGTACTTCTGTGGCTTGGTTGCCTAAAGACAGAGATCCCTCTGTGCTCCTACTTTATTTTTACCATGAATTTTGAGTGGACACATTTACCACAACCTTCCTTAGGAAACAGTGTTTAAATAGTACAAAAACACTGTTACACAGTTCCACTCGATGCATAAACTCAAGAACTTGTCGCACTGTACTTGGTCGGCTTTCTGCTGGCTCCCCTTACCTGAAACAACCCACACAGCATGGAGTCCTGACACCTGCCTGATTCACAGTCATTCATAACCATGATGTTATTCCCACCATTTCCCTCACATCCATGGTCACAGGACAAGCTGGACATACAGGTTCTTGTGTTTCTCGACACTGATCCATTTTCTAGCATGTTCTTGCTCTTTCAGTCCTTGTGAATCTGTGACTAAAAGACCCCACTCATATTACCCTATCTGTACAGACTTCCTTTGGAAC
>NW_008328543.1:884419-885182 GCF_000622305.1 Nannospalax galili
ATTGGAAATATCATACTGAAAAATATACATACAATAAATACACAAGCACATTTGTGTAGCTAAAGGCTATATAACAACAACAAAAAAAAAAACCCACACTGTGCCAGGCAAAAGAAACTTCCCTTTTAGTTGCCCTGGGACTGCTCTGCAAAAGCAGCCTGTATCCTTGACCACTGGGCCATCATTCCAGCCCCCATGAACGAAAACAGAGGATGTGTTTACCTTTCCCTGTTAGTCTCTTAATCTTTATGTAAGACATATTTGCAGAAGACAGACCACACTTCAGATATAGGACATGGAACTTTCCAGCTGGAACTGGTCAGGAGGCCTTCCCTGAAGACTAGCTTGCATGGTATCAGAGGATACTATACAAGCTACCAAGGGAGAAAACTAACCAAAGGTCCAACCCTGCCGTAAAGCCTAATAAACATTCTATAAGCCTGTGTATGACCTGTGACAGACTCTTTTGTGACTCTTCCTCAAACACTGTTTTCTGGAAAAGAACAGGAATTTCCTTCTGCTGTTTGGGCCTCAGTCAAAAGGACTTTGTCTTGGAGAAATCTCTCAAACGGTATGTAACTCCAATACTTAATTTATTTTCCAAGTAACATCTTGAATCTGTAAACTACAAACAAAAAGCTCAACAAAGAACAAAGTATTAATGAGCTTCACAGAAATATTATGATCTACTATTTTATTTGGAGGCCATACCATTTATGTTGTATGCTAAAAGATTTAAAAAAAAAGTTTCACATACTATTTC
>NW_008328543.1:885416-887071 GCF_000622305.1 Nannospalax galili
CAGACCAGATCCCACCACAGATATGGGAGCATATGTAAGAAATCCCAATACAACCTAAGGAACTTTGGGCAATTGATTGTTGCTGGGCAGGGGAAAGCTGGTGTCTTACAGGGTCAGGACATTGTTGGGCCCAGTGGATGAATCCACACTGAAGGACACTGCAGAGGACAATAGGCCGAGGTGGAGAGAGGGGAGCAGATCTAAATGACATCTAATTATATTGTATGAAAATTCCAAAAATTCCATAAAAATGCTAAAATTAAGCCACAAGTGAATGACACAGAGTTTATAACTGAGCCATGAATCTAAAGAATCAGGATGGACTTTGACCTCAAAAAGGAATTAGGGCAGACTGAGAAGAGGCTTCACTATAACAAAATCTTCTAGATAAAGTTAACCCTACAAGTAATAAATTTATTCCAGTTGTTATATTCACATATTAAAGGCAAACCATTATATCAGAAATGTTAAAAGTCTGGTTTATAAATGTAAATACATATTACATAAACATAAATACTATAGGTATTACATTTGCTTATTTATACCTTATTTACATGTTTTTATATAAAATATAGAGTATAAATTTTAAAAGATATATTTTTTTAAATTTTGGCCAGGTGAGGTTGCATGGTCCTTTAATACCAGCTGAAAACTGAGCCTGGTGCCTCTGCAAGAACGACCAGTGCTCATTACCACTGAACCGTCTTCCAGCTAAGGGTAATTGAAACAAAATCAGAATCCTTTAAACTTATTTGTTTATTAATTTATTATTTATTATTTTAATGCCCCCCACACCCCTTCACAGGGTTTCATTATATACCCCCATGACTGTCCTGGAACTTTCTACGTAGACCAAGCTGGCCTTAAATTCACAAAATTTCACCTGTCTCTGCCTGTAAAATGTTAGGATTAAAGGCATGAATCTCCAAGTTCGTTATTCATGTTTGTTATTTTATTTTGTGTTATGTGTCCATGTATATGATGTCAGATGTCAGACATTCTTTCCTTCCACCTTGTGAAGTTGGGAATCATCTCCATTCTTTGGCCCGTGGAGTAGTGATTCTACCTGCTGAGCAACTCGCTTGCCCCATGTCATATATCTTAACACTACAAAATTATATATCATGTACAGTATTTGAAAAAATCTCAAAACTGTACGCAAAACTAAAGAAATGGCTGTCTAATCTTTAACAGGAATAGAATAGCTTCATTAAAAGAAATGAATTGCGGGTATGGGGAGATGGTTCAGCAGTTAAGAACACTGGTTGTTCTCGCAGAAGAGGCAGGTTGGAATCCCAGCACCTACATGGAAGCTAACAACTGTCCATAACTCCAGTCCCAGGGGATCTGATAGCCTTTTCTGACTGTGGGCATTGCACGACACGGTGCACTTACCTACATGCAGGCAATTCACTCATACATAATAAAATATTTTTCAAAAACCTGTCGGGAATGCTTAGTGATTTGCGTAACATCACACCATTTATTATTACTAACCCTAGTTTACAAACGAAGGACCTGAGAATTTACTTCCCCGGAGTTAACGTAGTTATTACTCCCTGAGCAAATCCAACTCAAATCAGAAGTCCAAGTGAAATTTTTTTTATTTAAAGAGTAGATAAATGTAAAAGAACCAGATTAGGCCGGGCATGGTG
>NW_008328543.1:887279-888127 GCF_000622305.1 Nannospalax galili
GTATTTGTACTTCTGTGGCTTGGTTGCCTAAAGACAGAGATTCGTTCTAAACCCACAGCTTTTCCATCTGTGCTCCTACTTTATTTATACCATGAATTTTGAGTGGCCACATTTACCACAACCTTCCTTAGGAAACAGTGTTTAAATAGTACAAATACACTGTTAAACAGTTCCACTCGATGCATAAACTCAAGAACTCGTCGCACTGTACTTGGTCTGCTTTCTGCTGGCTCCCCTTACCTGAAACAACCCACACAGCATGGAGTCCTGACACCTGCCTGATTCACAGTCATTCATAACCATGATGTTATTCCCACCATTTCCCTCACATCCATGGTCACAGGACAAGCTGGACATACAGGTTCTTGTGTTTCTCGACACTGATCCATTTTCTAGCATGTTCTTGCTCTTTCAGTCCTTGTGAATCTGTGACTAAAAGACCCCACTCATATTACCCTATCTGTACAGACTTCCTTTGGAACCATGTAGATATCACTTTTCCTCTAACACAGTTTGCTCTTTTCATTTAATAATGTTATTCTTTGAAACAGAGGGGTGTGTGGGTGTTAGAGGACAACTTGTAGGAGTTAGTTCTCTCCTTCTACACTGTGGGCTGTGGGGATCAAGCTCAGGTCCTCAGGCTTGTTAGCAAGGACTTCTGAGTCAACTTGCTGGCCTCCCCTATGTCCTTATCTCCAAACCACAGATCATATCATGATGAAGTTAATTGCTCATGGTCCGTCTGTTCTTCTGCATTGTAAGTCCTTTCGGGCAAACGTTAAGCAGCAAGCTACATTATTTTGTGTTCCATTTGCCTTATAAAATATCTTGGTAAGGTATATACACAA
>NW_008328543.1:888954-890978 GCF_000622305.1 Nannospalax galili
TACTATTTTATTTGGAGGCCATACCATTTATGTTGTATGCTAAAAGATTTAAAAAAAAAGTTTCACATACTATTTCTGTTAGTCTGTGTAAGCTCTGAAGTCAGAGAAAGTTTGGAATTTTGTTGTTGTTTTCAAAAATAAAATTTGTACCCAACATAATTCTCCAAGTTACAGAGTTTATGTCTGATTGTCAGAAATATGGAGAATTGAAAATTCACCTATCACCCCTGAAGAGAAATAATCAGATACATTTTTCTCCCCTTCACAGAATCAGAAGACATAATGTGATTCCCCACAGAGTTGGGAGGTAAAATTCAAGCTCAAAATTATTGTTCCTTCTAAATAGAGATAGAAAAACACAGTAAGGAACCTGATCTTTTTACTTCATACTGGATCAATTTTTCCTGGAATCATAATTTTAAAAGTTATCAAATATCATTGAAGGCCATAAAAATTACTTCACAAGTGGTATTTGAGACCGTTAATATGAAACTAATAACACCAGGTTAGCTCTGAAAGGAGTTCTGATGTTACAAATATTTGAAGTTTGTGGCAATTTCACCCATATTCCTGATACATAAGTTAGTCATATTTGTCCTAACTATGTGTTGACACCTCCATTATTTAGTTCAATATCCAAGATAGCTCATTAGCACTAAGCTAATTATCTACCTTAAACTTCAGATCCTTATTCTTATCATAATTATCTAGTTGACCGGAACCATGGTCAAATGTTCAACATATGGGTCAACAAATGATTCTCTTGGTCTTATGACAACATGGGTGTGCCCTTTGGATGTTTAACTCTTGTGGGATAACATCCTGAGGTGGAACATGTTGCCATAAGAGATTTTGGAAGACATGGTCTTGTAAGAGGTGTAAAATCAGTTATGGTTTTGATTCAAAATAAGATACATGAAACCGACAAGGACCATGTAAGAATTTGAGCAGATTATCAGAGAGTCCAGAATTTCTGACTTTTTTAAGGGCACTACTCAAAGACACAGCTGGGAAATGCTCCTAGATTCATTTTCTGGTGTGAGGGCTTGGTTTGAATGGGAAATGAGCATGTGGTCCTTAGGCAGCTGTGCTTTTGGAAGTTTATAGAGTCTTCAGGAGGGGAGCCTTATGGAGGAAGTACTGGGGAAGGACCTTGGGGTCCCAGCCTTTCTCTGCTCCCGATCTAGGTTTCTGGACTGTGACTGGCCAGCTCCACCTCGCCTTCCCCACCGTGAGGACTCTTTTTGGAACTGTGAGCCAAAATAAACCCTTTCTCCTCACCTTGCTTTCTTCGGGTTATTTTATCACAGCAGCAGTGAAGTAACTAAGACCGTGGGGTTCCATGGAGTTCTGCTGTGCTGGCAGCGGTGGAAGTTCTAGAAAAGCTTCGCAAGGCCCACGGCACATGCAGCACCTCAGGTGATGAAAACAGTTTAACCTTGTCAAGGGAGAAGGTCTGAAGTGAGTCAACACCACCGTGTTCCAAGGTCCGAAGGTTCCTACGCCTCATCACAGAGACCACAGGGACCAAGAGCAGAGTCTACAAACACAGAACCTGTCACACCTACATTCGGTGCATAGGTTTACATTCATTAGTTCTATTTTTATCATCACTAATTAAAACTTGAATTCTAAGTATTTTTAATTTATTTATTCAATTTTACGTTTATGAATATTGTGCCTCCATGAATGTAAGTGGACCAAGGGCATAAAATGACCATGGAGCTCAGAAGAGGGTACTGGACCCTCTGGAACTGGAGTTATGGATGGTTGTTAGCTGCCCTGAGGGTACTGGGAACTAAACCAGGGACCTCTGCAAGAGCAGCCAGCACTTTTATAAACATGTCTTAAGACTCCTTTATTTCAGGATTCCACACCTTGTCTTTTCTCCCTCATCCAAACCAGTTCCAGTTGTTTCAGTGGCCTGTTCTGGCCTGTTCTCTCTCTCTCTCTCTCTCTCTCTCTCTCTCTCTCTCTCTCTCTGCTCCTCTCTCTCTCTCTCCTGCCTAGAGAGAGGCATGAGG
>NW_008328543.1:891096-894651 GCF_000622305.1 Nannospalax galili
CTCTCTCTCTCTCTCTCTCTCTCTCTCTCTCCCTCTCCCTCTCCCTCTCCCTCTCCCTCTCTCTTTCTCCATCACTCTTCTACCCACATTAATTTTCTAATGACAATATTCTTTCTTTCATAGCATGTTAAAGGTCTACGCTGTATAACCTCAGAAATGACAGTGCTGTGTGCTGTCTGATTACTGACCAGCTTTGAAGCAAAGTCTCACTGTGCAACCTCAGGATGGCTTCAAACTTGAGATTCTCCTGCTTCAGCCTCCCAAGTGCTGGGCTTTCAGGTGTGTGACACCAGGCCTGACTGTACAATAATATATATTTAAAATTATTCCAGTTCCTTTTAGTCTCTATAAGTCTGTGAATCAAGAATCAATTTACAGATGTCACAAAAATTTAAATTTGACATTAGCAACCTTTTGATGTATAATCATACTTTCCAAATTTGTTTTTCATGGTTGTGGTTGGTTAATGTTGATTTCCCAAAGGAAACTTCCTTTTAAAAGACTAAAATATTTTCTTTAAAAATCCAGGTTCTGGTTTTCTTTGCCCAAATAAAATTCAGTGTCATTTAATTTTGTTAAAGTTATTCCATCACAAACAATCGGCTGTAACTCCCAGTAGTCCCCTTTGCCAAGTTCAACTGAGACCATTCAAGGAAAATAAAAATTGGGGCAAGGTTATCTGCATTGTCCTGTCACTGAGACCACACCATCCACATCAAAACAAAGACATGGCTACTATAAATGTTGACTCTGTATTTTCCCTACAGAATGTTTATAAAAAGAGAAAAATAAAAGAAAACAGGCAAAGATTAAAAGTGAGCTAGCTGAGTTCTAGAAAAAGGAACAAAGTATGAAGGGAAATGCGTTCCTGCGATGAAATACGGGAGCCACCCTACTGGAAACAAGAAAGGAAAACATGTGGATCGTCACATATCAGGCTCAGGTCCCAAAGTCTTAAATGAATCCCGAACTAGAGAGCATGTTAGGACTGATGGCCAGAACACAAAAATTCCTCAAAGACAATGACCAAGCGAGATCTGAGAACTTGCAGAACAGCTGAATCTTTAGACGGATCTGCTTGAAGGGTGAGGGTTGTTCCAACAATTAGCACTGGGCACAGATGGATCAGAAGCTGTGCATGTTTCTAGCAAAACTCCTAACATTCTATACACATCTAACGAGTCGAAATGAAGGCAAAGTCCTGGGGGACTCACTAATAACAAATGCTCGTGAGTCTGAAAGGAAGTTGTACAAAATGAATAGCATTTGTTTTCTGTTGCTTTTAATTGGGAGAGTCTGGGAAAGCTAAGGGAAAGCAAAAATGCTAACTGGGGAGAAAGAGTCCTTAAATGACATTACAGCACCAGCCATGATTTAGAGAAACAAGTGGAGTCTGATTGAAGCAGAGTGACATCGAACCGCATTAGGCGCTAAAAGCAGAGGACGCCGTGAACTGTCACAAAGGTTCACGTCAGGTCTGCTTGAAAGTCCCCTAACCCGCACCATCAGCCCACCAGTGTACAGGCTGGATGGAGGACAGGATTGTAGCACTGACATTTACAACAAATGATTATTAATAAATAACTGAAAGTTAGCATAATCCAGAGAAAAATCATCATACAAACTTGTTAAATATATTAAGTACTCAAATCAGTGCAATGAGGTTATGTGTTTTAAAATACATTACAATAAAGTCAAAGCCACGTAATTCCTCAAGAAATAGTTTAAAAATTAAAAGAAAATTTCTCTCAGATGTACTGTATACCAGAACTTAATCAGATAAGTATTTCAGCTAAAGCGTTAGAGAGAAAAACAATACAAGTGCATAAAAGATAAGATTAGAGAAAAACAGTAAATTGACGGCCATATCAACAACAAAGATATAGATTCCAAATGAACAGCCATGGGGAAGTTTCATAACAGCAGTCAATTTAAATGTAATCTGCAATGCATGAGGCCCTGGGTTCCATCCCCACTACTGAAAGGAAAGTAAGAAAATAAGATTAAATGAAAAGTAATACAAACTGGACAGGATTGTTCTGAAAACAGAAAATTCAATACATATTGTAAGACAAAATGAATACATAATAATGTTTCTCTGAGTTGTTAGAAAGTTTTGTGCAATGTCTAAAAGTTAGAATAGTAATAGATGGACCAGACTTCCATATCTATTGGTTTGGATAAAGCTATCATTGTAAATTCGAGGAATCTTAGGAAAATCAAAAGGATTGTCCAAGTATTTGAATTCAAGTAACAAATCTTTCAAAGGTGAAAACAGAGGTGTTTCTCACAGACCCAGACAGCAGTGCTCAGTCACACAAAGGACACAAAGGAGCGGGCATCCTCCTCAGACTTCTGAAGAACAAGTCATGATGACCGAGCTAGGCAAGCATCCACCCTCATAGTACCCATGTCCATATCCCTAGACCTGCGAATGCCATTCATGGGAAGGGAGAGGGGGCTTTGTACATGGGACTAAGTTAAGATTTGTGAGATAGTGATTATCTGGCCAGGACTGACTCTGGCCACATAAGTTCATCACAGTAGAGGAAGTTAATGAGACTGAGTCAGTGTTGATAGCAAAGAAGGATTTGATGCCTCATTCTTGGCTCTTAGGTACAGGGTGCTGGGTGCTGGAAGCAAAGTTGCCCACAGGGACAGCCAGCAAGGAGACAGGAGGCTGCAACTCTGCAGCCTGTGTATCTGAATGCTGCAAATGGACTAAAAGGAGAGGAAAGAGTGAAGGGTTGTTGGCCTGCACATGGATTTTTAGCTCCATGAGACCCTGGCTGTCTGATTTAGAGAACTGCAGGATTAATTTCCACAAGTAAAAATGACCAAATTTATGGTAATTTTTCACAGCAGGAATAGAAATCTACTGTTCAACTGAAAAACACTATATACATCCATATAGCTTCCAAATGTCAAGAAAACACGTGGGCAGGATCAATACTGGAATGACTGTGGGCATGTCCTCTAGGGGTCTAAGGAGGTTGAGTTAGTTTTGTAGGCCAATGGTTCTTTTTCAGTCATTAAGAAGATTTTTGTTTTATTTATTTATTTTTATTTTATGTATATGAGTGTTTTATCTGCATGTATGTAAGTTCACCCATATTGTTCATTGCCCATATACATCAGAAGAGGGTGTTGGATCCTGGAACTGGAGTAACAGATGACTGTTAATCAACATGTGGGGGCTTGGGAACTGAACCCAGGGACTCTGTCAGAGCAGCAAGTGCTCTTAGCCACTGAGCCACCTCTTCAGCCTTTCCTCACATCACTAATAAAACACAGACATCCTAAGCTCTCTCTGTCTGTGACTCACTTTACTCATGTATCACCTTGGGAAAGAGAGTAATGAATATCTGTAATGTGGGGAGGCTGGGAATCCAGGAGCAGAATTCTTACTGAGGAGGTTGACTAGGAGACCAGAGTCACGTGGTGTGCGGTGCTGTGCCGCAGTAACAGCCACAGAAGATGCCTGGGTGTAGGTCCTGTGGCCGCTCTGCCCACTCGCAGGCAGGACTAAGTGCTCATGGAAGTAGCTGGGTGGTT
>NW_008328543.1:895739-903919 GCF_000622305.1 Nannospalax galili
AAAAAACAGCATATTTTAAAATGAAATAGAGAAATTCTTTAAAGAGTTAAAACTCATTCAATTTTATATCTTACAGTGTTTATACTGAGTTCAATATTGTATAACTGTATTAATTCAACTGTGAATCTAAAAATTTGCAGACACTTTTGAAAGAGATGTATCCTTGCTCTGGAAATTGTTATTGAATATGTTAATGCTGTAATGAAATGCTTCTTCTAATCACGTGGTTATTAAATTTAAAAATGTATTGGACAGACTTTGATCCTCAAACTCTCAAAAAGTATGAAAGTTATTTTCCATGGGCTGGAGGGATAGCTCAGTGGTTAAGAGAATTAGATGCTCTTGCAGAGAACCCAGGTTCCGTCCACAACGGCCACATGCCAAGTACCATCCATAACTACTGTTCCAGGGGATCTGATCCCCTCTTCTGGTATCCTTGGGCATTGCATGTACTCGGTGCACTTACATACATGCAGAAAAAAATACTTATATACATAAAATAAAATAAACATGACCTTTTAAAAAAAATAAATGTCTAAGGAGCAGTGGGATTTTCCTAGGCTCTGATAAGAAGGTGAGACCTAGAGATGAGATACCAGGAGGAAATGAAGACTTTTCAGAGGGAGTCACACAGTGCTTTCTACCTCTGTTTCTCATAGGAAAGGGTCCTGATCATGCTGTGCACATTTGAAAACTGCTTCATATGGGCACATCTATAATCACACATGCATAGATTTTAAGAAAAATACTGTCCCTTCAAAATTGAAATAATTTATTTAAAAACTAAACCCTCAAGATAAATGTGACTAAATCTAAGTCGCAGCTTAACTTTAACTCCATGTCTGCTTACATCCGTCTCGTTCTCCATTTCCTCATTTGCACCTTACTCTTGACTGTCCAGAGACATGACCCTGCTGTTAAGGAATTACTTCACACTTTGTCTCTAAGCACTGCGTAATGAAAGAGAAAGGCCAGGGCCATGTCTGGTGGGAGTCCCTACACCAGGGGTGTCTCAGCTGCTGAGACCCTCCTAGCGCAGCCCACACCCCACTGGCCCTCTCTCTCACAGTCTCTCCCATAGTACTCACGATGAAAATCCTTATTGATGTGTTTGTAGGCTGCTGCTCTTTTTTGTATTAAATATAATATTTTATTAACTGAGACTTTTATACACTTTTGGTCATATTCACCCCACACCTTCCCTGACTCTTCCTAGACCCTCTTTCCAACTCTATACTCTAAGTTTTGTTTTCAGGTTTTCAAACTATTTTATTAACTACCCAACATACACGTATGCATATACAGTTCGGACTCAGCTACCTCTCCCCTCCCTCTAATTTCCCCGTCTCCCTCTCCACTTTTCTCACCTCCATGTACATGCTCTGTATTTGTCTTTTTAAATTTAAAACCCACTGAATCCATTAGTGCTGCCTTCTATGGGCCATTGTGGGACCATCTATAGGAGAGTGGGTGGCCTCTCAGGGACCTGCATCTCTGAAAAAAAGCCACTCTCCACCTTCCAGCAGCCGCTAACTGCCACCAGTTCCTCAGGCAGGGGTAGGATTCCATGAGCCCTTCCTCTCCCCATGCAGCATCTGGGCTGCCTTGATCTTGTGCAGATTCAGTCACAGCTGTGCGAGTTCCTGTGTACATATCTCGTAGCCAGCTAGTACCGATTCCCTAGAGACATCCACTCCCTCTGCCACTTGTAATCTCTTCATCTCTCTTCTGTGATGATACCAGATCCTAGTGGGGAGGGTGTGTGATTCAGAGGTCCACTTAGAGCTGAGCACTCGAGATGTTAACACATCTGTATTAAAGGACAAGAACATGGCAATTGAAAATGCCATTTAGGGAAAAATGTTCATGCCAGGCACGGTGACAAGCACCTGTCATCCCCTCCCTTGGAAGGCTTAGACCAGAAGATGACGAGGAGGAAGATAGCCTGGGCTACATAGCAGGTCCCAAGGCATTGTCAGTTATGTAGGCAAACCTTATCTCTAAAAACAAAGAAACAGAAGACAAGTCAAGAGTGCTGAAGTGATTTGGGAGACAGGAGGCAGTATTTCACCACAGTGAGGTAACAGCAGTTAAACCTCAGAAAACACTTCACAGAAACACAATTTGTGATACATACTCCATCTGAAAGGATATATTCATGGGACTCGAATGGAAGCAGGAGACTGTCTGCTTATGTACTGAGGTGCGACTAGTCATTCACAGGAGGGAAACCGTCACAGTCACATAATAACTCAACACACATTAGTGCTAATGGCAGTGTTTTGACCCAAATGAGTCAAAGAGAAAATTTTATTAAATTAATAGTCACTCAAAGTCGGGTCTCTGGATGATTTCGTGCATATAAACACGAGATGAGGAAGAGAATTGCCAGTCAAATCAGTGACAATCAGAGGCCAGCTGCACTCAGTATAGCCACACAAACACAGGCATGGTTTGCCTTTCAGGATGTTGGTATGAGTCCGTTGAACGTGCTTTGATCCCTGAAGACTGCTACAGTCCATATTTAGCCTACATGAAAATTAAGCTTATGCTTATCTATATGTGAAAGCTGAAGATAGTCTGACTTTTTTTGTAGTGCAGCACATGATCTCTTTGTCTGGTCTATTTTTCCCTTAGGAAGTCAATCCTTTCCATGGGCCTGTTGAGCTGTTCGTTGCTGATCATCATAAGTACACTGTGTATTACCCTGACCTCCCATCTTTAGGCCATATTTGAAGCTGGGGTTCTTTTCTAGGTACAATATTGCACAGATATTAATATAGCTTTCTTAAATTTTCTCTCAATTTTTCACTCTATCATCAATAAATAGAATTTTAAATTTGCCACAGGGCCTGCATCTTGGAGTTGCCTACACTTTTCATTTTGTTTTGGTTCTCTGCAGATGAGCTGTGGTATTCTGTAAAGATTCATTACTTTGTATACTGATGAGAATTTTATTTCTGTTCCCTTACTTACCATCCTAAGAGTTTTCTCTGTCTATACAGAAATAGAAAAAAGAGAGAAACCTATTCTCTGAGAGAAAGTCAAAGAATGCACAGATCTTTCCCCATAGCCAGATGTTTTGCTGTCTAAGAGTCAAAGATCAATGGGAAAAAAGATGGAAAATATGAGGTCATAAAGAGGGTTTTAGAAGGTGGCAGAAATATATAGACACAAAGCATGTCACAGAATGAATGGTGAGAGAGGGGCACTTGACGTGGAGAACAGGTGTATGAATGAGGGAGACTCAGAGGGCAGAAGGGCTCCTGGCCCGTGATCGTTACTAATCAGCACTAGCAGTGGAAGTCCCCTGTGCAGACTCTGGCATCTCAGCACCTTGGGAGAGATGGAGAGGGACATCCTCCTCTTAACACCAGCTTATTTTCTTCTGGTGGTAGAACACCAGTGAGTAGAGTGCACGTGCTTTTACTTTCATTTATCTTCCGTTCTGCCAGCTTAGTCTTTACCTTAAAGCACATCTTTTAACCTGTTGTTCTTCTCTGAAAGTTTCCATTCGCTCTCTCGAATTATGAAAGATCACTATCTCAACTCATCTCAATTTGTGTTGGGTAGAAATTCTGCTTTGGTTTGAACTTTGCCTTCACTGTGCAGGTGGCGTATGGACTGCTTTTCTGTAAAGTAACTCTAGGGAGCAACAAAGTCTCCTGAATGCTTTTGGCACCCTAGCTCGTGTTTTTGTACGTCTTTGCATTTACAAATAGACACCTGTTCCCCAGGAAAATTATTGAGTGCAGGCAACATGGAAGCTGGATGTTGAAAATAAAGTTCACAGGCATTTCACAACCCTGTATGAGTATCTAAATGGGGCATACTGTTATTTTACTCAGAGATAAAATGTTAATTAAATTCTCTTCTAAATGGCCTCTAAGTCTCTTGGGAATAAAAATAGCAACTTTATGATATGTTTTATAAGAACTGGCATTGAGCCTAGTCAACAGAAGGGTGTCAACCCTAATTCTGGCCAGCACGTAATTAAAAATAAGGTTATGAAGAGGCAGGGAATCATTTACACGAAATGATGTAGATCCATGGAAATTTCCAGGCTGGTGACTACACTGGAGATGCCCGTTCAGCAACATTCTCTAAGAAGATCGCCAGCACACAACTGAGCGGCTTTATAAAAGGCAGATGAGGAATTGGAAACCACTGAGGATTTGACGTTTTTGTTGAAATTTAATTGAAGAAGTTACGGACGTAGAGATAATACGAGGAAACGGTGCATAAAGTCATGTCTTTCCGCAGTTTTCTTGCATGGCCTCATTGGTCCCCCAATACCTCATACAACTGGGGCATGTGGCCTCCGTCTCAGTGCGTTATTAATTTAGAGCAATGAGGTTGAAACAGGAGAAACAGCTCGTTCAGCATTAGAGATTCCTTTACAGTCAGCAGGGCCCTTGTTAGGAAAGCATGACAGCTTGTCTTAGTGTACTGTCTCCCCGTTTTTTCCAAAGTCCCAGCCTTCAGCAGAATATTTTAGATTGATTAGACATGTTTTAGCAAATTATACAAAGGAGCAAAATGTTATATGATAAGTTTTCTGCAAATGCCAAGCTTCATTCTATTTAAGCTGGATAACTACATCCTTCAGAGTACAGTTGAAATACTTAGAACACTATCATCCCATAAACAGTGAAATATTAGCTCACACAGCATGAAATGAAATGAATGTAAGTTCAAATACATTTGCAAGCTAAACTTTATTCAAATTATATCAGAGCTATACTATCTCAAGTATAACAAAACCTATTAATTGCATTGATTATTAATGCTTTTTATCAATCATAATTTTTGTGGGTCAAGATTTCAGTCTGAATGAATTGTGTCAGATTAGAGCTTAGAGTTAAAACTATTTCCTGTATTTTGGCTATTTTCTTAAACTAATATCATTCCTGCTTTTGAAGGACTCAGACCCAAGCAGGGACAAATAACTCACTAGAATTGAGACAGTACTGGGTGCAGAGACGATGTCACTTGGGAATGAAAAGAAGGAAAGCGTGTGTATCGGGTATGAAGAGACACAGGCTGGTGAAGGGACGTTTCCATGGAGAAGAGGAGGAGGACAAATTAAAGTGGAGGTTAAACTTTTTATCATCCAATTTTTCCTTACAATATAAAATAAAACCCACAATGCTTTCCTCCACATTTTACTGGAGTACTTCAAATCTGCATTTTATTTTATTGTGGAGATTTCTGTATTAAAATTCCATCTTCGCTTTGGTTTTCAAAAGCATCTCATGTCCACCCCCCTTTAATATTAGAAATTCAATTTAAAGCTGGATTTAATTTTTAAACAGCATCATGGGACACTTGATGATGGGCCTGCATTCTGAGACATGGATCAGGAGATTTCTTCTGTGTGAAAATTTCATATCCAAACTGGCATGAAAACATCAGGGCTTGGATGAGAAGTATTCCCTCTGTGCTCAGGTATTTGAGCACTCGATTTGCACTTGGTACTGTTTGGGGAGGTCATGGAACCCTGAGGAGCACAGAGCCTTGTGGGAAGAAGTGGGTCCTCTGGGCTTTGGGCATCCACAGGCCCATGGTAACTTCCGGTTTTGCTGTCTTTCTGTTTCCCGTTTGTGGTTGAAGTTGTGAGTTCTGTTTCCTGTCCCTGCCTTCATTCCTAAGCTTGCTGCCCAGCCTCCCCACCCCAGTGGGCTCTTACCCTGAACTGTTAGGCCAATAAACCTTTATGTAAGTTGTCTTGGTCATGGTGTTTATCAGAGGACAGAAAAGTAACTCAAACTTCAGGCATGGAACCTTGTGGGACTTTGGTAGCAAATGTTGTCCTGTCCAGTGTTACACAAAACTAAATATTTTGACTCTATGCCTAAGCTGAAAAGTGAAACACAGCAGCCAACCCTTTATCTTTTGAGAAATAATTTGTTAGTTATTCATAATTTATGATTATGATGCATGATTGCTCTACAATATAAATATTTACACATTAACTGAAGATTCCATAAAGCAACAAGAGGTGATAATAACCAGCTCTTTAACTGATCACATACTTCTTCCACAACAAGGAAAAATGAAGTATGAACTTTTTTTGTAGTCCTTTAGAAGACAACCTTTTGGAAGTAAAAAACAGCAACAACAACAAAAGATAAACGTTTACAAGCATGAAATCACCTTGTCCGATCAGTTAAACATCCCCTAAGGCTGAGGCAGGAGGGAACACAGATGTCAACCAGCACATAGTAACTGAAAGAAGGAAAAACTGATAAAGATGGTAAGATGACTAACAGTTATGTCAGCACGAGTGAGCAAATCACACTTCAAATTTACATCTCAGCCCCAGATTCTGACAGCATAAGATGCACAGAAATTCTTCAACATTTTTAATTTTTTTCAGAAGTGTAAGGAACTGAGTATGAATTAACCACATCCAATTGTGTCTTAGATGTACATATGCTCTCTCAGTTACTCACCCTGGTAATCCCCAAAATACACAACATTGACTTGTATGAACTCTGTACCAAAAGAAGCTGCCCTCTTCACAGAAAAAGAATCATTTTAAATGTTTTTTATTTTAGATAAGTAGGTATGTTGCACTTTCATACAGATCACAATTGAATGAACATTTTAAAGATATTCTTACTTGACATACATGTATCATTTAATCTTACTCTATCATATACATGTATACAAAGTATTTTGACCAGATAAACCCTCCATTGTCTAATTCTTCCCCCACTCCTGACACTGCTTTTTCTCTCCCAAATTCATGGGCTCATTTGTTGAAACCCACTGCATCCACTTGGTACTGCCTGTAAGTCATGGGTATAGGACCAGCTACTGGAGCATGGGTAGCTGCTCAGGGGCCACGCTCCTGAAGAAGATGGATCTCCCTACCAGAAGACATCAATTGCCCTTAGGTCCACAGAAAGGGGCAGGACTCCATGAGCCCCTCCGTTACCCTCGCTGGACTTCTTTCTGCCTTACACATGCAGTAACGCTGCTGTGGGTTCCCATGCACAAATCTCCTGCCATGTCTGACACACGCTGTTCCCTGCAGACTTCCACCCCTCTGGCTTTTTAATCTTTCCACCTTCTCTTCCACAGTGAAGCTTGGGCCTTGGCAGGGCTGTGTGTGGCATCAATTTTCCAATTAGAATTATTTAGAAATCTAAGTTGAATTTCAGTTACCAGTGACTTATGTAGTAAAGTACATGCTTTTTAAAGCTGGGGTTGGACCATCAATTGATGTTCTCCTATAGCACTTGCGTAGTGCTCTACAGAAGTATGAGAGCCAGGCTTCAGAGAGAAAGCTTCCGGGTCAGTTCCAGCTCCTTCTCTAAGTCCTGTCTCTGAAGTATGCCCTGTCTTCAGCAACACTGTCTCACCGTCATGTTCTGGGAGGCAATCAAGGGCTGTGGCAATAACCGGTGTAATTTTGGGAATCTCTTGGACTACGCTGGCCATCAACTTGAAGGGAAGGCTCCCCTGCCTGGCACTGTTTCTTGTCATTCAGCCTTCAGCTAGATACGTAGATTCATGTAGAAATACTGTATGTGTCATTTTTCAGTAGGCTTTTGAACTAATGCATTTTCCTCTGGTTTTTTCACATCAGCTTAGCATTATTTATCTCTCCTCCCTCTCTCTCTCTCTCTCTCTCTCTCTCTCTCTCTCTCTCTCCCTAACACTCCCTCCTCCTTCCCCAGTTAAAGTTATCCCATTTTCCTCATCCTACCCCTGATCCTGTGGTCTCCTCTTCAGGTCCTTCTTCCCCTTTACCCCCATGGTTCCTTGTGTAACTGTCCCTCTTTCCTGGCCTCATGTTACCCATGCACTCCTTGGTAACACCCATCTCCTACTGCTCCTCTCTTTCAGGCCCCATCACTCCCTTTACCTCTCTGGTTCCTTTCCATATATGTGAGTGTGTTACCCATGCACTCCTTGGTAACACCCATCTCCTACTGCTCCTCTCTCTCAGGCCCCATCACTCCCTTTACCTCTCTGGTTCCTTTCCATATATGTGAGTATGTATCCTGATGTAGCTGCAGGAACCAGTAAAATGGAAAAGCACATATTTTATGCAGATAGAAATTTGTATTTTTATTAACAAGTGTGATGTGCTTCATTTTCCTATCATTTCTGGGCTCATTCCTCTACATTCTGAAGATGAAATTATTTGCCACATTAACAGAGAGAAA
>NW_008328543.1:904887-912196 GCF_000622305.1 Nannospalax galili
TCAACTAGGTAAAGTATCCAGCACAGTCTAGGATCATCCTTCATCCTTCATTCTTCATCCCACAGTAGAAGTTTCATTATAGTATTCATTTGTAATATTGCATTGTAATTTTATATAGTTACTTCTAAGCTTTGAGATGGGTTTATTACCTCGAATCATATTTTGTATTTCAATTTTGACAGCTAACTTTATTTTATTCTCCTCCAAGAATATTTCTTATAAACATAAAGTGAAAAGTAGGATATGGTTGATGAGAAAAGAAGTTTTAATTTCTCTGTAGCATTCACAGGCATTCTGGCTCTACGTTGCTATCCTAGTTAACAGATGAATTTGAATCATAGGACCACATAAAGCAGCATGGTTGATGATAAAAGAAGTTTTAATTTCTCTGTAGCATTCACAGGCATTCTGACTCTATGTTGCTATCCTAGTTAACAGATGAATTTGAATCATAGGACCACATAAAGCAGAGTGTCTCAGTGCTGAAAAACAATCCGAGACAGATACCTTCCCTCCACTGAGCGAGCCGTTTCCTCATTCTTTGAGAGAGTTGCTTTCCAGAACAAAAGTAAATGATCAGAATGAATTTTCAAATGGAACTTTTAGTCCTGTGGTCACAAAGTATTACATTTTTGATGCTGTTTATATCTTCAAAGGGCTCAAGCTGTTGTTCTGACTGTGAGTAGCAGAGTGCATTCTCGCGGGGCACATGAATTCTGGCATTCACACGCAGTCGTGTGTGGAGGTCCTGGGCTCCTTTCACATGTGTCATCTTTCCAAACACAGTATGGGACACACAGTTCAGTCACTGTGTCTTTAGACAGCATGAAAATTTAATCATTTCTTTGTCAGAAACACAGTGAGGAAAAATAACAGTTGTACCACATGTCTATTTTAGGAAACACAAAGCAATACTGAAGTTATTTCAGGATTATGAGAGTTGTGTGCATGCCAAAATTAATTAAGATTGCAGTTATTCTTCATTATAAACTTATGGAGAACGATAAATGGCTGAGGATGAAGATGGATACAGAATTCTCCCGTTTACCAGTTCTGTATCCAAAGACCAAAACTGCCATGTGAGCTGTGAACGGGCACAGGTCATGCATTCACATATTAAAAGAAATAGGCATGAGGTCAATATCAGTTTAGTCAATTTATGAAAATATTTCAGAACTTGAAAATCTACTTAGAATGGAATAAAACTTGCATAAAATCATTTCCAACAAGAATATTAACATTTTTTATCTTAAGTAACAATGTGAATGTTTTTTTTCCATCTAACAGAAAATCCGTAGACAGGCTCACATCTCTGGTGATTTTCCAAAATGTACATAAAATTATTATGCCATTAAAAACCTGAAATAAAACTTCACTAATTGTCCCTTGGAGTTTGAATTTGTGCTACAATGACCTTTCACATATGCATCTTATAATTACTGAGCTCCTTCTCAGTGTGGTTTTCAATTTATCCATTCACATGGAGGCTTGGGAGGCAATGATTGAGATTATTTACTCTGTTCAGTTTGATGTCTCTGAAGGAGGGCATTCAAGGATAATTATCACAACTCTAGCCTAATGCGATAAACAGCAAAGTCACACAGAAGCAGGGTGACTTGCAACTTATCAGTGATAACTCAAGGTCATGAACTAGATTCATGAAGGGTAAATGTTTCAACTTGGAAAGCTCCAAGCTAGGTTGAGAAAGCCACAGGCCCAAGCTGAGCTATGTTAAGAAATCCCCAACCATAAGGACAACACTTGGCTCAAACCCCCATAACACCAGCCTCAAACCATAAAAGAACAGAGCTGCAGAAAAATATCCTCTCTTACCTCTTTCAACCCCCCTTAAAAACTCAGACCAACTGGGCTTCAGTACAGTTCCAATCTTCAGAGAAACCTTTGCCCTCCACTGCTCTAAATAGGACAATCGGCTCCTAAGGTGGGTCTCATCCTTCATTTTCATGTGACCCTGGTCAATCCTGATCTAACATTTTCTAACTTTTGGTGCTAAAACCCAGGAGGGATTTTGTCATCCTGAGTCCCAGCCCTTCCCTCTCTGCGACCTTTCTCTCTGGGTCCCATGGAGATACTCAGATCCAAGTCTTTCAAATTTCTCCTGATCTTCTCCCCACCCACTCAACATCAAGAGCTGAGGCCCCTGCCATTCACCATACCAGCACATCCAAAACGCACATTTTAAGGGAAGATCCAGGTTCAGTCTAGAGCTGCCCTATACTGACATTTTTTGTTCAAACCCTGGGTAACAGAACTTCAGAAAAACACCGTTTCCTCTTTCAACTCCCTTAGAAACCTGACATCAACTGTGCCTGGATACAGTTTCCATCCCCAAGAGAAACTATTGCCTTTCAATGTTCTAATAGAGAATATTCTGCTACTGTTGAGGTTGGTCTCACGCCATCTGCTATTTTCATGTTGTCCTGGTCAATCCTGATCTAGCTTGTTCTAACAGTTTTAAGCATGGAAACTTAAAACATCATGCTTTGACTAAATTTTCCAGTTGTTAGGGTCTTATGTTAGGGTCTGGATGTTGGTTCCTTGTGTAGCGCAGTGTTGTGTATGCTACATGCTCAGGTGGCCCCAGTCATGCTCATCAGCTCCCACATGTCACAACCTGCAGAGCCCTGTCCTATGCTGCAATCCTGGCATTCCCCTGAGCTTGTCTCCGCATCTTCATTTCATCTGATTCCATGTTAATTATTTTTATCTTAACTCCCTCATAAGTTCCTCTTTAAACACTGATAAAATTATGGCTATTATTCCTCTATTGGGATTTTTAAAACTTACCAAATGCAAAGTATGACCAGGTTTTTAAGAATATTTCACAACACATTATCATGATAGGAGAATATTTCAATTTCTGTGAGTCTTTAGTATTTGTATTACTCTTGATACTTAAAGAACTATCAGCAATGTTTCCAAAGGCATCACTAAATGCTTCATTCACAAATGTTATGTAATTTTCACCCCATGAATGGCAATAGCCTCTGACCTTCCCACCAGGTCCCTCCTGTGGCCATGTGTGCAAGATATATTTGTAATAGAAATTATTGCATCTTAGTTTGCTTGAAGATATCCAAATGTGTCACCTTTTTCTTACTGATGTGATATCATTTCCTAACTTTGTGATTTGGACTATAAATTTATGCTCATGTTACAGATATTAAATAGTATATTATTGTTACATATTAGTAACAAAATAGTTTTAGAAATAATTATCTTCCTGCTCAATTCTTTCACTGAGGCAAGCAATCTCAGTGGAAAAGTTGCTGTAAAAAACACATTAACGCTGGACGTGGTGGCACACGTCTGTAGTCCCACCACTTGGGAGGCAAAAGCAGGAGAATCTCTGGGAATTTGAGGCCAGCCTGGTCTACACAGTGAGTTCCAGGACAGCTGGGGCTACAGAGAGACCCTGCTTAAAAAAAAACACATTAAGTAAATACATAGTTTAACATAAAGGCACCAAAATGATTCATTGAATTGGGATCGTAAAGCATTTGCAGCTGCTGTGTTGACATGCTCTCACATAACAAACAGCAATTCAGTCTTGACTTTTGTTGCTTTTTTGTTTTAAATATTTATACTTAAGTAACTGGACACATGTATTTGTTCAAGGTACACAGGATATGAAAGGTGCCTAAAATCAAATCTATGCTGTGTGTACATCAATCCCAGGAATATCTATCTTCCAGTCTTCCAGTTCACAATTTGAGGCTGGGTTCTGACTTTCATTTCGACAGGACATTAAGTCATAGCAGTTTGGAACATACAGATTTGGAAATAGTAGTTGTTGGCCCTGATTCCCTCCTTTTACAGAGAATCAGTGTGTGTCACAGAAATGAGAAATGGTAAATGCCCTGCTGAAGTCAGGTTCAAGAGTGTTGGAACAGTTCCCAAAAACTTACTGTTTTTTGTCTTATACCTGAGAGTGATCATTCTCTTAGCAGTAAGAGGGACTTAGGCATATGAACTCAAGCTGAATACTTGGGTCTACTGTCCATTTGGTTTGTTATTATCTTTCTGGCACTTGGGGACAGATGTCACCTCATTCAACCTGCTTCAAAGATTTAACTGATAGAGAGAAGCAAGTGGAAAAAGAACTTGAAGATTTCTGTGCAGTGGACGGAAAAGAAAGGCCTATAAAAAAGGAAAAGTCACTCACAAAATAATGGCTTTGTCAAAATAATCAGTTGGATTTAAGTAAAATATTGAAGAAGGAGCTCAGGCGATGGCTTGGTCGGTAAATTTCTTGTTGTGGATGCATGAGCTTGGCTCCTCAGAACCCTTTCCTTTATTATTTTTAAATGCACTTGCATCATGCAGTGTCCACAGAGGTGAGAAGAGGGTATCGGATCCCCTGGAACTGGAGTTAAGAACAGTTGTTAGCCCCTATGTGGGCACTGGGAACTGCACCCCGGTCCTCTGCTAGAGCAGTCAGTGCTCTTAACCGCCGAGCATCTCTCCAGTCTGTCAGCACCCACTTGAAAACCTAGTATATGTCTGTAATTCCAGTACTTGGGAGCCAGGCACAGGAGGATCCTTGGATCCAGGCTGAATTGGTGAATTCCAAGTTCAGTGAGAGACCCTGTCTCAAGAAATAAGGTGAAAGTGATTGAATGAGACACCAGACATCAGACTCTGGACTACACTCTCACCCATGCGTGTACAGACGTGTGTGCATGCACTGACATGAACATACACATAGGCACATGCAGATATACCCACATTAACAGAGAGAGAGAGAGAGAGAGAGAGAGAGAGAGAGAGAGACTCTGACTCCAAGGAAACACCAAGCAAAGGTAAAGCATTCAGTAGCTCATACCAGACCATGATATTTAATTATAAGAAGCTCATAAATCCTAGTGAGAGCCATAATGTTGGCAAGACCACAGGAGACTAAGCATTAACCTTACAGCATGGAGCAGAGCTTCCCACTCTTCTCCTCTGATAAACAATGTGATTGTTTGTGCAGGAGAAAGATTTCAGTTGACTATTTAGGTAGAGTTTGGATGTAAATGCACCTTGTTTAAACATAAGCCACCAGGTAGGTGAAGGGTGAAGGAGTGTTATTTCTGGATGTAAAGGGCAATGACCAAACAATCTAGCAGCAGCAGCCATGAGGCATTATCATTTTATACCAGTGCCAGAGAAATTACAAACCCTACAAAGCCATATAATGTACAGGATAAAACATCTCAGCATGATTTTTTATTCAAGAGCTCACATTTGACTGTCAGCCTAATTAGATGCTACTACAGAAGTTCACCTGATAGATATCATAGTACAGAGCTGTGCTCTAAGGTCTAGAGGGGTGCACGTCTCAATTTCATAGCATTTCATTTCCAATTCCTCTTGTATAAAAGCATGCTCAAGCAGTGCTGGCAGAGCCGAGCTACATCAAGCCGCAACATGAGTAGGATTCAAATAAGCCCTCTGACAGAAGAAGTCACCGTCTGGTTCAAAGTGTTTGCGGAAGGCATTTGACTTCAAGATTAACATAAAGTAGGGGCAGAAGTGCCTTAAGAGAGCAGACGCAGGGCCACTCTGGTGGGTCTTCAGAGCCACATTCAACCTCCCCAAAGCACCCAGTTCCACCTGGGGCCCCAGGAGAATGGATCCCACTCTGGCTGCCTATTGTTTGAATTTGACTCTGACTTTTACTAACTGATCAGTTGACCTGTTTTTAATTATACTGAAACTCACTTCCTTTATGTGGTGTGACAGGTGACAGAGGCTCATTAAGAACACGGGCAAAGTGTCCAACACATGTTCAACAATTAAAGACAGCAGAATTGCTTTTCTTCAGATCCTGTGTTTCTGGTTTTTCTGAGGTTGGGTTTCTTCTCTTTCAGGTGTTTAACGAAAAGGAGAGGGAACATAACACTGTGCGCATCCGTGGGGACAGCACAATCTCAGGGTTGACTGGAGATGCACGGGAGGGTAGAAAGCCATGGACCTCACAGCAAGCTTACTCACAGTACTCCTTGCTGTTTGAAAAGAGAATTACACCAGCTTTGCTATACACGCATTCACTTATGGTAAGCCAGCAGGCTTTCTATTACATGAAATACGGGTAGCTCAGAAATAAAATTCGAGCCGGTAAACACATTTTATTTTGCTAATAACTATAGAGAAAAAAGGTTTTAATTCAAAGTTAGAAAAGCTGCAGTATTTGAAAATGATCCTTATGTTCACATCCAAATGTGTTTTATCAGCCTGGTCTCCACCATTTCCCTGGACCAAGGCACCGTCTTGTGAAATCCTCCTGAATTCATCTGCTCTAGGACCCAGCTCCTATTAATGTGAATTCCACATATAGACAAAAAAAAATCATTCCATGTTATGCCCCAGATCCATGGCTTCTCGATGGAATTAGAAACACCCAATATACTAATTTCAGACTTCTATGGTAGCCATCCTTTTCTGTTTGCCTAATTTCATCTCATTTCAGACAGTTTTCTGTTCCATTTTCTTTAACTATCCCCTATGGTTATTATATTCTAGAAAATAAGCCTTTGTATCCTTCAGAATAGCTAGAAGTCCTGATTTTTTTCCTCTTCTCTTCCCATGAAAATCTCTTCTCCTAAGTGCCCATAAAAATGACCTCCTCCTCATGTCATAGTTTAAATAGGTTCTTCTCCTAAAGTATTTGTTGATTGCACACTTTAATTTTAAAAAATTTTTAAATTGAGTTCTTGCAATTTTCATACAATACAGTTTGATGGCATTACATCTGGTCCTCTGTCCACATTCCCCCGCCCCCGCCCACCCCAAGCTAATTTTCTACTAACCTCCCACCCAATAGGATTCCACGTTATTCCCAAACATTGTATTGTTATATGAAATTATTACATTTATATAAAGAGTGATTACTATTTTTAGTCTTATTGTTCATCACAGAAACAGGTGAGCAGATTTTAGACTGCCAGCCCACACTTTGGATATCACTTTCAGAACAAACTCAGTCTACCACCCCTCATCCACTTTGCCTTCTGACTTGTCTTTACTGACTGAAATTCCATTTCCATTATGTCAGAATTCTGATAGTTCCAAATATTTGTCACTTTATTGATTTATTTAATTTGTTATTTTTGTTGGTTATTTTTAAAAATATTTTATTTATTATTTGAAATTTATGTAGATGAACAAATTGCCCGCATGTGTGTAAGCCCGTGTCATACAATGCTCAGAGGTCAGAAGAAGGCATTGGATCCCCTGGAAATGGAGTTATGGACAGTTGTTAGCCACCATGTGGATGCTGGGAATTGAACCCAGGTCCTCTGCA
>NW_008328543.1:912259-935851 GCF_000622305.1 Nannospalax galili
CACTTTATTCCTGTTTCCTCCGCCTCCCTAGTCTCTGGGCTTGGAAGGGTTATAGGTGAGAACTATTCCCAGCTAAGGAAATTGTCATGTAAAACAAAACACCGCCACTCAAAATCCAGTGTTTGGGGGAATTTTTAATCTTTATTTTCATTACCCTTTCTAGTACATTGATGAAGTGAAACATTTTTCATGTTTTTGAGAATTTGTTTATGCCAGAGACAGTATGAGCTCTCGTACCCTGCCAATTTTTACTGGAATTCCTCAAGAGTTGCTGGTGGGAACCTGGAAGACTAATACCGACGCAGGTAGCCAGGGTCTGAGGAGTGAGGTCAGCCTTTGCCTCTCACAGGGCCCCTCTACAGAGAGTCAGATGTTCTCCAGAGCAGAAGTCAAGTCATCAACATACAGCCTGATCTACTTACATTAATTTGACTTATTACGTCCCCCTTTCCCAATTCCGTTACTAGAATTAAGACTCTTAAAAGAACTAAAGTTGCCTCTGCTAGAACTCAACATTTTCTTCTCTATTTATCCTTATTTTATTCCATTTAAAAATGTTCACTTGTTAATTTTCACCAATTGTGAAGCAGTGTTTTATTTTATATTTCAAATTTATATTACTAACTTTTAACTGTTTGCTGTATCATTTGTTTCATATCTTATTTATATTAATTATATCTTGAAATTTTATCATTTGTATTTCACATACTTTATAATAGTTTATTCACCCAAATGCATTAACAATTATAATAAGCATGCACGACAGGTACTGACTAGGCATACACTGAAAATTATGTGTGTAATTTTGCCTCGTTAACGATATTCTATTTGCTGTATTTAATTATTTCTTCAGAGAGTGTCACTACTTAATCCAAGCTGTCCTTAGACTCATGATCTTCTTGCCTCAGCCTCCAGAGTCCTATGATTACAGGCGTGCACCATGATTGGCCTTCTTAAAATTTCAATCATCTAATTATCACTGTCTCCTTTATTGAATATAGTATATTCCAACATTACACACAATCACACACATACACACACAAAACTTTTAACGTGACTCAGCTCTCTTTCAAACAGATTAGTACTAATTTTATTATATGGAGCAGGCATTAAGTCGGAGAGATTGCCTTCTATATTTCATGAAATGTCAATGCTCTAGGAAACTCACTAATTCCATTTTGGAAATACGCAATCAAGGTTCTTTACTACCCACAGTCCTCTGTCTTTCATGAGTTTGATTCTGCATTATTTACCCAGTGTGCTCCTGGAAAATGTTGAGGCCAGCGTGGTCAAGTCACGACAGCGTTTGGGTTAGAGGCATGAATCAGAATTCACAGAGGGAGCAATTTCCACAGGCAATTAAGTCTTCGCCTCAGAAACCACGATCTCGAATTGGAGCTGATTATTGCTTCCTGATCTGCCTGCTATAAAATCACAGTTGTAGTACAGGACAGAAGTCAAATCTAGCTGCCCAAAGACAGAATGGTTTTCAGTTAGCATGCAGGGAACTACGAACACCATGGCTAGAAGCCCCAGTTCTGTCAAAGTCATCACACTGACACACACAGGCAGGAGGGCAGGTGATACTGGTGCTTTTCAGTTACTATTTTAATGTGCATATTTCATCGCTAATATTAACAGTTCCTCAAAAATGTGTATACTTGTTAATTCTGTGCTTGACTCTGAACTAATTCTATGCAAACAGTGTATAGATGTGGCTATTCTCTAATGAATGATTGGAGCTTGCTAGTATTTCCATTTCAATCCACTAAAACTGCCTAGTTGGCAGAAAGTTTGTTAAATCGGACAGGTGAGTTGGTACAGAAACCCATGTGCACAACAGACAAGTCAGTCAAAATCTGTTCCTTCGAAGTGAAATAGAAGAGTTTCATCTAAAATAAGCCTTTTCCCGTCTGTGTGAGGAGTTTGAGAAGACAAGAAAATTTGTCCAAAACTACATATTTCTCTGCTTATGTCTAGTGATAGTGACAGTGATCTACCTAAGGTAGGTATCAAAAGGTTAAAAAGATCTGCATATAAAATGCTTAGCTGTTATCATGTTAACAGATAATTAATGCTACTTAATGCTTTTGTGCCTACAATTCTAATAGTAATACTGTATGTGAATGTTACTTCTGATTTTAAAAATGTTTATAATAAAAGAGAAGCACAAATAATATAACAATAATATTATAAATCTATCACAAAACTTTCATTCTGCAAAACTATTTTTTTAATGCAGGGGCCAATTTTAATGATTAAATGAGGAAAAGTTCCTTGAATTGGAACAATTGGTCTCCCTTCACATATCCAGTCTCCAGCCCTGTTACACATAGCCTCACCACAGAATTTAGTAAAATAATGAAAACAGTAAGGTCCACATGAATTATCAATAGCTTCATCTGATCAGTAGCGATATCAAGCTTCTTGGAAAATAACTTTCAGATTTTCAACTGTTAATGCCTTAAATGATCTTAGTAAATAGACTTTTAAGAAATGGCATGGAATTGGCAGATGTGAGTTTTTAGCTCGCTCAAGGTGAGAATAGCTACGTACTAACGTATCTACTCACACAGCTGTTATCCACACCGACTTGGTTTGTGCAGCCAGGAAGGCTTAGGTTCAAGATCCAAAGCTTTCAGTTTAGTGTTTGTTTCTTGATAATGTGAGATTAGAACAATGTTTTAGTTTCCACATCTGTGGATTGACTCAAATAGATCATAGCTGATGTACATTCCACCTCAAATATGTCTAGCTGATATTTATATTAGTTATTTTTCCACAAATGCAATATGCTCGGCCATCGTCCTTTCTGGTTTTGTTTTCTTTAGTTTCTGGTTTTGTGAAACAAGTTCTCACTGTGTATGCCTGACCAGCCTGGAACTTGCTAGGTAGACAAGACTGGCTACATTGTCACAGAGATCTGCCCGCTGTGGCTATGCAGGTACTGAGCTTAGAGGTGTGAGCTACCATGACTGGCTTGATCACCACTGGCTTAAATGGTTAACATACGTCTCTGGATTCCACAAATATCTGTTCAAATAAATATGAGCACAAGTTGATTAATGAGTATTTTGTAAGAAAAACTGAGAGTAAAGAAGCAAAAGGAAATTAAAAGTGAAGAAAAACAATTATTTCCTAAAATCTGGGTGTAGACAGAGACCTTTCTGACATCCTACGCAAAAGTTCTCACAAGATCAGCCTTGGACCCAAATATAACATAAAGTGAAAACTGTAGACTTCCTAGAAGACAACTGGGAAGTACCTGAATACCAGGCCTGCAATGAGTCACAGAAAACATTTTTTGATTTATCTCTGACAAGTAATTTCTATTTAAAATATGCCAAGTATTGTAAAAACAACCAAAACCATCTTGATTAAAAAAACCTACCACAGGTCTTGAAAACAGTCACAATTAAGTAGACACATGAAAAAGTGCCACCATCCTATGTCAACAGGAAACTCGGAACAAAACAGTTCCTAGACACCAATACCCTGCTATTAGAAGGGTCAAAATCCAGGACACTGACAATATCAAGTGTTGGCAAGCACAGAGAATAATGAGAACTCCCCTCAGGTGTGGGAATGTCAAATGAATGCTATCTTGAGAGGTCGTTTGTTCTTAATTAACAACATTAAAAGTCTTTAACCATATGATTCAACAGTCACACTCCTCAGCATTTAACCATATACACAGTCTGAACATGGGTGTTCTCAGTGCCTATAGCCATTAGTACAAAATCTGGATGTGGTAGAGATGCCCTTCTGTGAGTGAATGGATAAATAAACCCCTGTGGGTTCCGGTGATGGACTATTACTCGGCAGTAGAATGTAAGAACTGCTAAGCTGTGATGGATTCAACCTTGTAAACACTGAATTCCTAGGTTGAAAGGCTAACCCAGGACTTCAGGAGATGGGGTCCCTGGAAGGAGATGAGGTCTCAAATAGAAATATTGCACTTGTGAATGATTTCCAAAGAATCCCCTATGTCCATTCACCACAGGAAGACAAAGGGAGAGGTTTGGATCTATGAACTAGTCATCAAATCTGCAGCTGTGTTCTTGAGAGGTCCCAGCTCCAGAACCGGAAGGATCAAATCCAGCAGAGCCGTGTGCCCCCAGCCTCACAAGGTCATAGTGGAAGCTTAAGGTAAAACCCACTGGGAAAGGCTCAGTGATGCCTCCTTAAAAGCACATGATGTCCCAGAAGAGGGAAAACCACAGTGAAGGTTGGTTAGGGTTTGTGAAGGATGGGTGCATGTGCTGAGACAGAGACTCTTAGAGCAGTGAAACTGTCATGTATAATTCTGCAGTGCTGGGACTGTGGGGGGGGAGGGAGGCATGCATGTATGTGTGCATGCATGTGTGTGTGCAGGCATGTGTGTGCATGTATACGTCAGTGTGTGCCTGTGTGATTACTTGTGTGCATGTGTGTATATGCTTGCATGCATGCATGTATCTGTGTGTCTGCATATGTGTTTGTGTGTGTATGTGCACATGCCCGCATGTGTATGTATATGTGTGCATGCGTGCATGCGTGTGTATGTGTCTGTCTGTCTGCCTGTCTGTCTTTTGAGCAGGACACACTTCTTGACGTACTGAAATTAATATATAGGTTTACTGCGAGGCAGAGTCAAGGGCTATAGGTGAACATTATAAATCATAATAAAAGTGTTCAGACCAACCTGTTTGCTTTCTTTCCATGCTTTGCAAGTCAGGCTCTCCACAAAGCCCTCCAGATATTTCCACACATTCCCACTGGGCAGTCCAACAAAGCATCCTGCTTCTCGGATCTCAGAGATATCTGACTGCATATGCTAAACTAAATATGCTGCTTTTCACATACAGCTGCGGCTTGAAGGCATCACATTTTACTGGGAATAAATCAAATTATCATTCTAACTCTGGTGCCTTTTAAATGATACAAACCTGGGGCTGGAGAGATGGCTCAGCAGTTAAGAACACTGGCTGTTTTTGCAGAAGACTTGGGTTCAAATCCCAGCACCCACATGGCAGCTGTCTGTAACTCCAGTCTCTGGGGATCCAACAGCCTCTTCTGTCCTCTGCAGGCATTGCACAACACAGGTGCACTTACTTACATGCAGGCAATACATATAAATAAATAATATATTAATTAATTAATTATTTAAATGATGCAAACCAAAGTCAAATGAGGGAACATGATCCTGTTATGACAGGATGGAGGGAACTAATCCTGTCTCTTTGGTGTGAGGCTCCCCAGAAAGAAGCAGGTTTAGAACTGACCCTGGAAACATTAGAGACCATAAATAAGTACCACGGAAAGGTAATAGAAACAATGCGGCAAAGATTCCTCTGGCGATTTATGTGGGTTCTTTTCAAGCACTGGCACACAAATAATCACTCAGGCACTAACACCACCAGCACTGGACCTAACAACAATACTGGCTTCCATGACTGCATTTACCATCAAAGGAACTCACGCAGTGACTTTAGCAGAATTTATCAAATATCTGAAAGCCTACAAAAAAGAGGTGATCTGCTGTGCTCTCTCTTTTCACCTATGGGAGCAGCCTGCAACTGCCTGCTGCAAGCTTTCCTGTGCACTTACAAGGCAAGCCTCCGTGCAAGGACACACTGGAACTCAAAATCACAGTCACGCTGCTTAGAATAAGGCGAGGTTCATAACATTTGCTTTACAAATCTCTGATCCTAAAATAAAACCTTTTTCATTGAACCAAAAGCGAATAATAAAAATATAATAAAACCTCGAGCTGTTGGGAACATATTTTTCTCCAAAAGGCAGTATCATCCAAGGACCGGGGACAACGGAAGTAAATTCAGGCACATTGTGGGCATGAGTTTTACTTATTTTGAATCTCCTCATCCACAAAGCTCCATGACAAATTTCATAATACCAATTTCTACCTGTGAAGCAAGGGGAACCAAAGACCTTTTAACTGTGAGTGAAAGTTAAGGAGGTGCTAAATTATGCCCGTCTGCGACATCACAAGCACATGTTTATTTCGAGTGACTTTTTAACAAGCTCTCAAGTTATAGGCCCAATAAACAGAAAAGTTTAAATTATCACAGGAAGATCCTTTTTTTCCCTTTATCTCAAGTCTTCTCCCTACACGCCAATAGTGAAACTTCTGGATGAAAAGTGGGAATATTCCGCAAGCTCACTGAGAAGTGTCATCCAGACATCGGAAGCTCAGCCACAGTGTGTCTGTATATTTATAGATATTGAGACACATAGAACAAGTACGAGACATCACTTTAAAGGTGTCAGGGCATCACTCTATATTTCTTGGTGCATTTTAAATACATTAAAAATTCCTGTTAGGCCTAAAAGTCCATGTCTCCGGCTTTTACTTTATATCTTACCACCTGCCGCATTTATCAGCCTCTAGCCCCACATCCACCTCTGGCTTAGCCCTTACGACCTATCACCTTTCCACCATCCTCTGTAGGGATCATCTCTTGCTATACTGGCCAGTGTTATTCCTCAAATGCTCAGACCCTCTCTCCTCTCTCCTCTTAACTGACTGAAAGCTTTGGCCCATTCCTTCCCCAGTCTTGTTAAACTTGACCGATTCAGGTCAAACATCCTTCTCAAACAGGTCATCATGGATGACGTAATCCCAAGAGTGTCAGCACTACACTGTCACTCTGCTTCAGCCTCTCTCTGGTTCTTCACCACACCTCCCCTGTGTCAAATACAATGTGTCTGATGTGTCTGCACCCTTCTTTTTATTTGTTTGTTTGTTTTGTTTTGTTTTGTTTGAGACAGGGTCCCATTTAGGCCAGGCTGGCCTTGAACTCACTATATAGCTAAAGAGACCTTGAACTTCTGATTCTCCTGAGTGGTGAGACTGCAGGGCTGAAGCACCAGCCCCATTTGTATACTGGGTCTAACACATGAGTCACACTGCAACCTTTGTTCATTGTTCGTTAACCCTTTCCACTCTGTTTTAAAATCCTTTGCAGGAGGGACCTTGTTTATATAACGAGGCTGGTTCAGCAACTATAAGAGCTCTTGATACCTGTAAGAGTGAAAAACAAATGTTCAATTTGTGAGAAAACTAAAGATAGTTTATTCTTAATCTATCACTTATAAAAATCCAAGGCTTAAGTAAAATACATAGACAATCTTCTTTAAGCCCTAGCATTTATTAAATTTTGTCTTAGTTGGTTAATTCTTTTCCTGGTAGACTATCCTGATCAAAGATTGCTACTATGATCAAATCAAGAGTTAAACACTCCATTATTACTTTGATTCAATTTGTTACTGTTATTGACTGGGTGAAAGTTCACCTTATGCATTTGAGCCTTCATAACCCAGTACTTAATAATTTATCACTTTAAACTTCCATCTGTCAGTAAAGATTTTCACTTTCATATTTATTCAATTTGCTTGCCACAAAAAATCACCACTTAATTAAATTTTAAACTAATTAACATATAGAACACTCTTTGAAAAAATTCTCTTTAACAATGCCTCTTGCCTTTAATATCTCTTCTTCGATCAGTCTGGATGCATGCCATTTTAATTTTTACCAAGAACACTAACACTTGGAATACTATGTTATTCAATTCTGTTTTCTCCTTTTCCAATTAATTCATTTCCATTTTAAAATTTTAACTATTTTTACCCTGGAAATTGGTTTATTTTTTAAGTTCTTTATAAGAATACAAACCTTAAACATTTTATTTAATTAATGGTTTTGAATTTAGAAATGCATTTGTAATTAGAAATGCACTGTACATTAATTTGATATGAAGTGTTCTCTGTGTGATGTAAATATTTGGCATTCTTTGATTTTATTTTTTATTTCTTAAAACTAAATGAAAGATAGTTATAGACTACATGGGGTTTTAATTGACTAGAGAATTCTTAATTCACAGTTTCCTAATTTTATGACATTTAGAGTGTGGTAAGTGTGTCAGACATCGGAGGAACAAGATACACAGTGAAAGGTGTTTCTTACTGTTCGAGAGGCTCTGAGACAGTGCCTACCAGACCAGCCCCCAGGACAAGCCTCCATCTGAGGATGGCTGGAGCTACTGACCCTCACATGCTCAGAAGAGGAGCCTGAAGACACTGGACCACCTTAAATGATATGAAGCCAGGCAGCCACCAACAGTGCCTTTCTGGTTCAGGGACAGATGTCTCCTATGAAACCAAGGAAAATCATTTCTTATTGTTGCCATAGCAACTTCTCAGCAATATACCAACTTAAAACTAGGAAAATTTCTTGTTTTTCTCTAGGTTACATAATTCATGGCTCATGACCTCCTTCCCCTATTTTGCAGAATGATTGAGCATATTTTGTACAAATTTAATTTCTTGTTTGTCTTCTTCTAACATCTGATTGCTCTCTGACCATAGTCAGGGCAGATTCTCAGCTTTAAACAAATCTGCCATGTTAGATTAGGGCTGTTTTAAGCCAGTTGCTAAAACAGCATGCCCCAGTCTCTCTGTCTTAAAAAACAGGTATTTATTTCTCAGCCTGGAGACTGGGAAGCCCAACAGGCAGGATAAGTGTCTGGAGAGTGCAGGTTCTAGGCTTGTAGACTCACATGGCTGAGGGAGGGATCATCTCTTTGTGTCTCTTTGCATAAGGCACTAACCCATTCACCCTGACTCCACCCTCAGGATCTGGATGACAACTTCAATATGTGTAGTTTCGGGGTACCCTCTCTTAGTGTTTCAAATCCTAATGCCTAGACTGCTGGTTTTAACAGATGAGGGTATATGGCTACCCATGTGGGCAAGGGCCCAAGAAAGTGATTAGTGACCACCAAAAATAAGTCTGAAAAACCTCTATGTCCCTTCGTCACTTGAGGAAACAGGTAATAACCACAAGGGACTAGCCCTTCCCACACACCTGGTCTGTAAGGGTCTTGACTCAGGTTCTCTAGCTTTTAGAACCAGGAGAAATAAATTTCTGTTTTTTGTAAGCTACTTAATTTGTAGTATCTTGTAGTCTAAATGAACTAAAGCTCAGGGAAACAAACTTTCTGTATGGTAATCTCTATATCTTTATATGCTTATCCTGGCCATGTCTGTAAAATCCTGTTGTGGGGTAGGTGATCTTTTCACCAGTTCTCGAGATGTAGACTTGGGACACAGAATCATGCTTACCGCATTAGGTACACCTGAAAGAACATGAACTTCATGTTCCAAGTCATAAAATATTTTGTCTTGTCACAGGAACATTAAATTGAGTGTGAGTTACTGGGAGAATAAAAATGTGGCCCTTTGTATGGGACAAACACAGACACTGATGTCCAATCTTGATGCTCCCATGGGAGAAATGCCCTAGTCAGCAGGGTCCTAGCAGGAATCGGCTGTTTGGAAGATAAATACAACTTGTGAAGAATTAATGGTCTATAGATAGCAGGAAATGTACACAACTATGAAAAACATTGCTGGGGGTGTTCCCTAAAATGTGGCTTGCAGGGAGGTGGGAAGGGGCCAATACTGAGCTAAACTAGAGGCATAAGACCAGAGGCAGCAGCTCCCTGAACATGAGCCAGTCAGTATTGCATGAAAGCCACAAAATTCAATACAAATGTACATTAAATAGAAACAAATGCCACGTCAGTGGACCTGGTGAACAGTCAAAGACCTCCTGGAATTAGCAGCAGGTTAATAAAAAGGAAGGAGTTTCTGGAGAGATGGCTCAGCAATGAAGAGCACTGCCTGATTGCCTGCTGTAGCAGAGGGCCTGGGTTCAGTTTCCAGCACCCACATGGCAGCTAACTATCATCCATTAATTCACTTCCAGGAAATTTGAAGTCCTGTTCTGGCCTCTAACAGACTTGCATGACACAGATTCATATAGGTATGTTACAAATAGAATTATGTCTACTGAAAAAGATTTTGAATAGAAAAGAAAGAAATCATAAAGTAAGAGATACCTATAGAATGGGAAAGAATAGTTAAAACTGTGCATCAGACAAGAAGTCAAGGTTCAGAATACATAGCTCAAGGAACAATATCAAAAGAAAAAAACAAACAAAACAGCAACAAACAAAACATCCAAACAGATAAAAAGGCAAAATAACCAAACATAAATAATCAAATTCAAATGGTCAAGAAGTCTGAACTGACTTTGTCAATGGAGAACAAAGTCATCAAATGTGGTGGTTTGAATGAGGATGTCCCCCATAGGCTCCAAGTATTTGGACATTTTGTCCCTAGTTGGTCTTGCTGTTTTGGGAGGTATTAGAAAATGTGGCCATGCTGGAGGAAGCATGTCATGGGGTGGGGGGGATGGGGGGCAGGCTTAGAGAGTTCTTAAGTCCCGCCAGATTTTTCCAGTGCCTGCTTAAAGATGTGGAGCTTAGCTTCTGTTCCTCCTCCAGCCACCTCTGCTGCCCTGCCTCCCTGCCATGGTGGACTCTTGCTCCTTTGGAACCGTGGCTAAATAAACTATTCCTTCTGTAAGTTTCCTTGGCCATGGTGTTTCTATCACAGCAACAGAAAAGTGACTAATACAACAAGTATATTTTAAAATTCCCCATCTTCCTACTCCCTGAGACACACAAAGGAGACATCAGTTCACCTCGTGTAGAATGGCCATTTTCAAATTATAAGAGATAATAAACATGGGAGATAGTTCAGACACACAGAAACTCCTGACTCTAATGATGGGCTCATGAACTAGGGCAGCCAGGATGGAAATCAGTGTGGCAGTTAAGCATCATACAATCCAACTCCTGGGTGGGACCTGCAGGTTCCTGCAGTGCTATTCATACTAAAGAGGAAATGGAAACAGTTTGTGCCCATCAGCTGATGAATACACAAGAATATGCTACATATACACAGCACCATTCAAACATAAATGGATGAAACTGGAGGTTATAACTTCAAGCAAAATAAGCCAGGCAAGAAAGACACGCACTGCATGATTTTACTCATGTGGAATCTTGAGTAAAATGGCAGTTACAGGGGCAGGAGAAATGAGAGGGATGGAAGGGATGGGGAAGGATTGGTAGATGGTGCAATGAAGTAGCAAAATAAGAGTTTCTGGGGCGCTGCTCCTCAGCAGGGTGGTTGTGATGGAAGAGGTGTGCTGCATGCCTAAAAAGACTACAAGAAAAGATGTGAATGCTTGCCTATAAGAAGGGGTACATGTTTGAGAAGAAAGATATGTTTTGCCTGCTCATAACCCGATGCATTGAAACATCACATAGTAGTCCAAAAATTTATATAACTCAACTGATCAGGTAAAGTAAAAACATTAATAACATGACAGATATTCCTGAGGGAAAACGTAGCAGTCTACTCCCTCTTCCTCTTATTCTTGATGTTCAAATTAACAAAAAGGTGGAAATGACCCTACCAACAAAGGAAAGTCCAGCTTATGAGCCGGTTTTCCCCACTGGTTGCTAGACCATGCTTGAAGTTTGCAGACCAAGAGAAAGAAAATTAATGAATTAATGCAAGACTGAATTTTAAAATAGGCAAAATTTGATTTTGGAACTCTGAAAGTTAGTTTTATTTATCAAAACTAAAATTTTTCCTATATCTAAACATTACTAAAAAACAATGAGATTTATGATATATTGTCAATTTATATGAAAAAATAATTGTTGAGAACAAGTTGGAAACCATTAGAGAACAAAACTCTGTCCTCATGTGTGTGATACTATTGAGTCTGATTACCTGATAATCAGATCACACTCATACAAGGTATGTTACTTAATGACAGACAATTTCTTTATGCATAATTATATATATGAATGAATAAGTTATACAATGATACATGCATGAATTGATGCTAGATATTAGAATAAATATGTATTTAATTATCTGTCAACTCTGAATGCTATGCATGCTTTAGTACTATTTAACCATTATTAGTAGAATGTGTTCTCTCTAGGCATTACTAGTGATCATAAAATTTCTCATTTAGGGCTGCAGAGATGGCTCAGTGGTTAAGAGCACTGACTGTTCTTGTGGCTGACCCAGGTTCAGTTCCCAGCACCCACCTAGTGTCTAACAACCAATCATAATTTCAGTTTCAGGGGACTGGAAGCCCTCCTCTGACCTCTGAGGGAATTGCATGACACAGGTACACTTACATACATTCAGGCAATACATTAATAAATGAATAAAAATAAATAAATTCTAATTTAATTTACTTTTGCAGTAATATATCAGAGTTAAACTCTCTGAGGATTTATTCTTGCACTGCACTTAGCTTTGTAATTATCATCAAAATTTGAAGTGCATTCTACTCATTTTGACTGAAAACCATTTCAAAATCTTTTCTCCAAATATTTGCACAATATATATGCAGATGACATGTACATGAGAATATATTAATTTCTTGTTGCCTAGCACTGTGAGGAGACAAATGTGCCAGACAATGCAGTCAGCTCTCCACAGTCAAAGGCTCACCACTAAGGAATTCACATTGCTATCTTGTCTAACTTCTTAGCACAACCTCATGTAAAACTTGAGCCACACCTGTGCTGGATAGCTTTAGTGTCAACTTGACACACCTGGGTTGAGGGAGCCTCTACTGGGGAATTTCCTTCATTGGACTGGCCTGTGGCCATGTCCATGGGGCATCTTCTTGATTGTTGAGTGATGTGGGAGGGCCCAGCCCACTGTGGGTGGTGCCACCCCTGGGCGGGTGGGCCTGTGTTGCAGAAGAAAGCAGGCTGAGCAGGGGCCAGGGGAGCAAGCCAGTAAGCAGTGTTCCTCCATGGCCTGTGCTCCAGCTCCTGCTTCCAGGTTCCTGCCCTGAGTTTCTATCTTGGGCTCCTGGATGAACTGTGACCCAGGATATGTAAGCTGAATAAATCCTTTCCTCGTCAAGTTGGTATTATCAGAGTGTTTTGTCATAGCAATGGAGAAGCAAACTAGGATAATACCTTCGTAGATACATCTGTCACTGAGAAAAGCTGTAGCAGCACCCAGACCCCAATGTGGTCCACATTCACCCTTCAAAACAGAAGTTAGAGGAAAGAGCACAGCGAACGGTCACCAACAAGTATCATTTTAAGAGACCTCTGGAAAGGCCTTCTGCTCAGGAGAGTTCTGTGATTGGAGAGAACTCCCTTCAATGTCCTGTGCTCATTTTCCTGAGATCAGAAAGCCTGAAAGAAGGGGCCCTGCTCACCTCACTGCAGAAAATCAATTCCTCCTGCTGTGTAAGTAAGCTGGGTGCACGTATCAATATTCATTTCTCGATTTTGGTGGTTGTTTGGGGTTTTATATAAAATAGACTTTAAAAAGGAAAAAAAATCATTTGGGCATGGTGGTACATTGCCTTTAATCCCAGCACTCCAGAGGCAGAGGCAGGCAGGTATCAGTCAAATTGAGGCCAGCCTGCTCTCCATAGTGAATTCCAGGCCAGCAGGGGCTACAGAGAGACTCAGGTTCCTGCCCTGAGTTCTTATCTTGGGCTCCCTGATGAACTGTGACCTGGGAGATGTAAGTCAAAAAACCTTTCCTCATCAAGTTGGTATGATCAGAGTGTTTTGTCACAGCAATGGAGAAGCAAACTAGGACAATACCTTCGTAGACACATCTGTCACTGAGAAAAGCTGTAGCAGCACCCAGACCCCAATGTGGTCCACATTCACCCTTCAAAACAGAAGTTAGAGGAAAGAGCACAGCGAACGGTCACCAACAAGTATCATTTTAAGAGACCTCTGGAAAGGCCTTCTGCTCAGGAGAGTTCTGTGATTGGAGAGAACTCCCTTCAATGTCCTGTGCTCATTTTCCTGAGATCAGAAAGCCTGAAAGAAGGGGCCCTGCTCACCTCACTGCAGAAAATCAATTCCTCCTGCTGTGTAAGTAAGCTGGGTGCACGTATCAATATTCATTTCTCGATTTTGGTGGTTGTTTGGGGTTTTATATAAAATAGACTTTAAAAAGGAAAAAAAATCATTTGGGCATGGTGGTACATTGCCTTTAATCCCAGCACTCCAGAGGCAGAGGCAGGCAGGTATCAGTCAAATTGAGGCCAGCCTGCTCTCCATAGTGAATTCCAGGCCAGCAGGGGCTACAGAGAGACTCGGTCTCAACACATCCCTCAGAAAATTCTGACAAAAATTGTCCTCTACCATACCTTAGAATGAACACTTCTGGACCTTTAAGTTCTCAAGCGTTTCGGTGCTAGTTTGATATTGTTCATAAAATTAAAACCTTTGCCAACAAAAGAAAATTGTTCTTGGTTAAAATATTGCCTGGGGCCCAGGTATCATGCGTGACTAAAATATTTGAGTGTGAATCCCATTAATTTATGCTTATTAAATGCAAATGGAAGAGAGCTGGGCAATGGCTCAGAAGTTAAAGTGTTTGTTTTATACAAGTATGAGGACCAATGTTCAGCTCCCTGGGACCCACATAAATGCTGGGTAGATATGACAGCCTGAGCCCAGCATCTCAGAGGAAATACAAGAGACCCCCAGAGTTAGATGATTAGCTTTTCGGGTAACCGGATCAGTGATCTCCAGGGTCAGTGAAAGACTCTGCTTTAAAGTAGTGCTAGAAAAAGACAGCCAAAATCAACCTCCGACACCCACATGCACGTGCACACATGTGTACTCATGCTAACACACAGGTTCACATCTACACATGTGGAGAAGCATATATACACAGTGTCACATCACACACACATAATACATCACAATAAATCTGTGGGAATAAAAATAAGCAAACGAATGAGAATTGAAAGTTATTGGGTCACGCCTGATTTTAGACAGAGGGCTGTGGTGCCTCATTGCAAAGCAGTATTTAGAACAGTCAATAAGTCATTCCCAAATGAAACTGGCAGGCCTGAGCACCCTAAATCTGTATGTGAGGCTCATCGGGACTTCTGAAGAAAATTAGCTCATCTTTAACCCCGGGGCAGACATAACCAATGCCACATGTTTGGATAAATCAGAAAAATTTGGCTGGTCCATACTGAGTTCTTGGTAACTGTTTTTGGTGAAATGCTGTGGATGTGTTGGAGAAGCATTTGCTGTTTGTGAAGCGTTTGAAGAGCATTAGTAAATTGTTTCAGAACGGAATGCCATTTTTTCCTGCTGGGTAAAATCTTTCTGGGATTATTGTTTATAAGGCTCAAATCAGAGAGCATTTAGGAGTGTGATGGTAAACAGAAAATGAAGGTCCTTGTAATGGCTCTCAAAGGGAAATGAAAGTGAATTTTCAGTCTTGCAAGAAGGACCAGGGGTATTGGTGATTGAGTAGACACAGAAGATCTCCACAGGGAGGTGGAAGCCCTGGGGGTCAGAGCACAGCCTTGGCCCTCCTGACACACTTGAGAAGTACAGGAAAGAATGCAGGAGCTCACAGCTTAATAAGCGGTACAGAGGTTCCATTAAAAATGTGTCACTTACGGCTTGGCATCTCACTTATTCTCTGTGTGTGACCAGTTGTGGAATTCTGTAAGAGTTTCCATCTGTTGCAAAAAGAAGTTTCTTTAACGAGTGGTCACAAGTATACATGTCTATAAGTATAGCGGTCCATATTTAGCACACAGTGAGAAATTACTTTTGTCTATGGATGTGACAGACAAATTTTTTTCTCTAGAATCTATGACTTGGGAGGGAGAAGAGATGGTTAGATAGGGAAAGATAGAGAGGCGATAAATAATATTTAGTTGGTGTGAAAAATCAGAGGGAAATGCATTAGTTTAAAAGTCTACTGAAAAATACTCATAAAATATCTGTACATGAGTATATGTGTACAGCTGCAGCCTATATAAAAAGAAACACAGTGCCATACAGGAGAAACCTCCCTTTGAGCTGTTGGTAAGAATAGTTCATGAGATTCCTAAAATAACACCCTCTGACTTCTTCCCAGAATTTGATGGTAAGACCATATTGCTGAAGACAGGACATTCTTAGGACACAGGACTTGGAGCAATGGAGCTGGTACTGACCAGGAAGCCTCCTCCCTGAAGACTAGCTCTCATAATTTCAGAGGATACTATGTAAGCTGCTAAGAGAGAAAATCAATCAGTGGTCCAACCCCAGCTATGAAGCCTAATAACCACAACGATGACCAGCACAGCAAACTACTTTGGTGCAGTAGGGACAGTTTTATCTTGGGGGAAATCAACAGCTGTCTAATTGAACGTAAAGCCCACTTAATGGGAAGGAACTTGCGTGTATTGTAAACAGCAAAATAGAAAGTTCAAGCTAAAAGAAGCTCCTTTGCAGGTTCTTCATCCATTAAAGTATACATATATGAGTAGCAATTTGTGTACAATACACGATATATGCACACACATACACTCAAGGACTATATCTATAAATGTGTGTTCACCTTTACAAGTGAGGTCAATCTTCATAACAGTCTGCATTTTAAATATTTCCATCCTGAAACAAGTATCTTCGAATGTGTGTGCTTCAAGTCACGGTCTATGGTGTGCTTTGGGGGAGACCCATGGCAGGGGAAGTGAGAACAAGCTCTTCCGTTGAAATAACGATGCTGCTCGACTATAATTACATATTTATCCTCAGAAAATATGAAAGGACAGTGTAAGAGCCTTGAAGATGGTTACATGACTGAAATTTCAGATCTTCTCAAGAGTTCTTCATGATGGCCACTATTTTAATTTTTCGTGAAGTCCAAAGGTGCCTTAGCATTTCCTACATCTTAAATGTTGTAACTTTAAAGTTTATTAATTTGCAACTAAAAACACTGAGTAATGTCCTGATGCCAGTACTAACAATTTCTTTAATGGAACCAGATACTGTCAGGATAGTCTGAGACTCAACTATTTTTCATTAAGAGTAAGTTAAAGAACGTTAATAGATAAAATAATGAAAGAAAAATCAAATTTTATCTTCTTGATACGTACTTGAAGAAATATTACCACATTTTCTTTGCAGTTGTCTAGGAAAAATTCCAATTAATAACAAAGCGTGGCATCGCCGTGACCCTAAGCTTTGGCTTTGGAGGCTTACTTTGCATTTCCTCAGTACTGAGGACTCACTGTAAGAAATTTGTTCCTATATAATAAGAAGGATTTATCTAATTTCGAATTGAATGTGTTGATTCTGGTTTCAACATTGGTTACTATCTGGGAAGTACTTTTGAAATACACAAAGCTGTCCTACTGCAGTGTCAGCAGACAGAAGCTGCTTGCCTTTCCAAGAGACCCATTTCCAGGAACTACACTCAGTCAAAAAGCCAGGGCTCTGAATTTTGCTGGTTCTCAGATATACTAAGCTTTCTCTCTCTCTCTCTCTCTCTCTCTCTCTCTCTCTCTCTCATTCTTTTTGAAACAGGGTCTCCCTGTAGCCCCAGCTGTCCAGGAACTCCCTGTGGAGACCAGGCTGGCCTGCCTCTGCCTCCCAAGTGCTGGGATTAAAGGTGTGCTCTACCATGCTATGGGTACATTACTTTTCTTACAACACAACTTTGGATATAACTGTTCTTTGAACTCATATTAGTGGGAGGCGATTTAACAATGCAGAGTTTCACTTTTGCCAGAGAGTAACAAATCTAAGGTTACATTTAATTATTAATGAGGATATAATAAATAATTGAATATTTACCAGAAAAATAATATTTCCTGGAAACAAATTAGACAACTAATAGTGAAGTCTTTGATGTTCTCAATGGTGATTTTAATTAGCTTGCAAAATATTTTGAATAGGAAAAACAAATATTACAGGAAACATGAACCATCCACCTGCCACAGCAAAGAATCAGCCATTTAAATTATTATGAGTTACTATGGTTTAAAAATATAAAAGAAGAGGGGTATTAATTTAAGGAGGGCAGAGGTGTAGGCAGACATAATATGTTGTCTGTTGTGTAAACAGGAGGATCATGTCTCATGCTGAAACTTGCTCATGATCCTACAGTGAAGCGGTCGAGGACCACTCCTGCCAACCTTATTATGAGTTACTATGGTTTAAAAATATAAAAGTAGAGGGGTATTAATTTAAGGAGGGCAGAGGTGTAGGCAGAAATAATATGTTGTCTGTTGTGTAAACAGGAGGATCATGTCTCATGCTGAAGCTTGCTCATGATCCTACAGTGAAGCGGTCGAGGACCACTCCTGCCAACCTTGCCCTAGAGTTGAGTCTGTATTTAACCCCAGAGTGAAATTGACATGACCATAGGAGGCAGTGTGCAGGTGCACATTACAGTAAGAGATTGCACTGCCTCAAGCTGCAGGAACCCACAGCTCTTCATCTCTAAGGGAGAAGCTACTCTTTCATGTGCTTCAGAGGAAAAAAGATCTGCTGTATTCCATGATCACGTTCAGACCTTCGACCTCACACACTTCTGTTCCCATATCAACAAAGCGCAGAGTGATTACCAGAAAAATAAAGCACAGTCTTGGAGGCATCCCGGAGACAGCATTTTCCACATCATTTCCCCATATTACGAAGTAAGAAAGTCCTGCATTCATTTGGAAAATATGACATTTTACATCTTCTCAGTGATTCAGGCCTGAATACTGACAGTGGTAAGGCATCCCACAGTAAGGATCTCCCTTTGGCTGCTTAAACTCTGATGTCTTATTATTGTGGCATTCATTTGCAGTAAACTATCTTTTGTATCCTGCAGAACTATGCTCTATGGAAGATAGTCTCATATTAAAACAGCATTTCCCTTATATCAAATGTGCATTATTAGTAATTTCAGTCATATTAGAGAAATATTTGAAAATAGTTACTGCAGGTGAGAATTTGCAATAGCATTTTCCAAAATCAATGATCACCTAACATATTTCACATGGAGGAGAGAACCAGTTACTCTGTATTTTATTCTTACGATTGGCTTAATTTGTATTGGATATATTTTTAAAAGATATCCTCTGTCAACTATAACTCTAATAGGTTCATTAAAGTGAAACACATACACATGTACAGGCAATCCACGTTTGCATTTTGTGAACAGCATCTACCACTTTTCTTCTACTCTCTCGTGCCAATAGTCTCACAATGCACTCTTTAAGACACACTATTACAGCAGAGATCTAAAGGGAATTAATCCTGTGGATAAGATTTAAATATATCAGGCACTCAGTGAGGCCTAACTTTTGAGAGTTCAAACTCCACAGGGTTCAGGTACTTAAACAAACACAATAACATTTCAAACATCAGCCTTTAAGTCTTGAACTCCCTATTTCCCTACTTTAATACAGGTGACAATAATTTAAATGTAGAGATTAGTTTTATTATTTAATATGTTTTCCACTAAGGTGATTACACTCATTCAAGCTTTTTAGGTTTATTTTTATTGTTTTATTCATGCATGTTATTGTATCTCTTCGCGTGCCTATAGCTGTATGTGACTGCAGCACCCAAGGAGGCCAGAAGAGGGCATCAGATCACCCGGCTCTTTAGCTCCAAGTGGATGTGGGCGACTCTGTGTGTTGAGAATTCAGGACCTCAGCAAGGACAGAAAGCCTCCTACCACTGAGGGACCATCTTTTCAGTCCGTCTTTCAAGAACTTTGTCAGTTGCTTTTACACCATTTCTTAGAGATGATAACCATCAACAACAAAAATTAAACTCTCAAATTCTTACTCCCGAATTCACTATTAGTGCCCGGTCTGGTTCTCACTTCTTTAATTATGATTCAAATCTTTATGAGAAAGTCTTCAAAGACAACCTACATCACAACCAGTGTGTATTGGGGTTTTTCCAGAGATTGTGGGCTAGAGGCAAGATTTTAGTTTGCACTGTTTTAATTTAATAATTAAATATAAAAATAATTGTATGTCATTTTCCTTAACTTTATATTTTAAGTTGGCTCACCAAAGCACAGTGATTGAAAGAATGATTGTGTACTGTGCTGTGTAATTACAAGTGCTCGTACTCCAGTGAACCATGAAATATATCCATGTGCTATAATTCAACCAATGAAAATGTGAAGAGTCCAGAAATCCATTTTAAAACAGTGACACAATATGTCCCCACACAGGTCAGAAAGGGGCAGATGAAGTCTCATGCCCGATCCAATGATGTTCAATGATGTCATAGTTTCTTTTCCCACTGTTGTGATAAAATACTCTGACAAAGGCAACGTAAGGGAAAACGGGTTTATTTTAGCTTACAGTTTAAGGACAGTCCACCAGGGTCGGGGGACAGGGGGAGCAGGAGCTTGAAGCCTCTAGTCACATTATGTCCAGTCAGCACAAAAGAACAGTGAACACAGGCATGCTGTGCCCAGGTGGACATCCCACCTCATCAGATCCAGGATGCCCTGGCTAGGGAATGAAGCCACCCCAAGTGGGCAGGTCTTTCCACATCAATTAGCACAATCAAGAGAGCCTGCTCCCCAGAAAATCCCAGAGGCCTTATCCCAGGTAAGGTGAGAACACAAGTCACTAGAACTGCTAATGCTTGTATTCAACAGAGAAATATAAAAGAAAAATAACAGGGAAGAATCCTCTGGATATGAGGTGCTTTTGGGAAAGGAAACCTAAGATTGGACAGTAGGGTGTGCGTAAATTGTCATGGTAGGAATGTTACTCAAGTGCAAATTTATGTATCATGGTAGTACTGAAAACCATGAAACATTTCCAGGCCAGCTTGGTCTGTTTATTGAGTACCAAGTCAGCCATGGCTGTGCAGTGAGATGCTATCTTAATGCCACCCCCCCAAAAGAAAGAAGCATACAAACTAGAAATAAAAGTAAGGTAAATGGTATGCCTTGTAGTTTAACAATTAGAATCACTATATTTGGGACAAATTAATATGAGAATTATTTTCTATTTATCTGAAATTTCCCAATGATCATCATTTTATATGGGAAACTGAGCTAAAGTAGGTATGACAAATTATAATAGCATGTTGCTTTCCATTTGGACAAAACCAAATGATAATATAAACTCAAGATACTATAAAAACTCTTTGCAAAAAATTAGATATTTGTATCATGAAAATAAGCATGTTATGTGTTACAGTGAGCAGTACTGTTTATCCGTGAAGATTTACATAGACTGTGAAGCTGGGATACTCATCATCAAGTTTAGGATCAGTGATTGTTTCACATTTTAACCCTAACAGAGTGGAGGAGTCTCATGTTTCCTCTGCTTCTCAGAGTCCATCCCCAGTACCAGGAGGGGCACACAGTGTCCCATTCATTCCTGAAGGCAACCCAGTGACTGGGGATTACTTTCTTCACCTTACAGATGGGAAAACCAAAATATTTTATGTTAATGCACTGATGAAAATGCAGAATGATAGTGGAATCAAGTTCTATATTCAAATTATTTAAACTTTTTCTATACCCTGATGGCACTTTAATAATTTGTTCAAATAAATTTTATATTAAAAGTGTCAAAGACAGCAATGTTAAGTGTATTAATTCTGAAAACACTCAAGATCTAAACCATTTTCTTTTAAACTTGTGTTATATTTTTGTAGTTACTTTTATTATTGCTTTGGTTTGCTTTGTTTTTTTGTTTGTTTACTTTTGATACACACTAGCCTCAAGTTTATGATCGTCTTTCTGTGATAGATGGCTGTCAAATACTGAGGGAGAATGGTGTCAGCTGTGACTTAGTGGCCCCATGTTTGATGATACATGGGGAAGGCAGAAGTAGGGATGGAAAAATGGGCTAGGAGGGGAAGAGGTGGACTTGTGGAACTCTGTCCTCAGCATGACAGACATCAAAGCAGGTGTAATTATCCCTGTAAGACCTCACAAGATTGGAGCAACGTTCCCCAGAGGAAGGAAGTTCATTCACAAGGACTCATGCTTCTGTTTCTGGGGGAGACTTTTTTTCAATGAAGCTGTAAATTCTTGTAATAACCCCAGATAAGCACATTGTTTCATTACACTAAGCTTGGCAGAAGTGTCTCCTTGGTCTGTCAGTGTTGCCATATATGTGGTTTGGTACAAGTTTCATAGGAAAAGTCATAATAATACCTAAATATATATTTATACTGTTATAAATTCCTAACTATATATTTAGCTATTACTATCAAAGATACACAGCTATTCTGTCATATTTTTATATGACCAAAATCTACCTTTCTTATCTGGTTTTCATTCTACCTAGAACTATCCACTGTTTCTTAATTTTAATTATATAGATTGTAGAAAAATGCAAAATTCATTAACTATCACCCAATTGCTTAGTCTTTAGAATGTTACATATTAAATACTGACCGCACTGACTTAAAGCTTTCTAGCCAAACTTCAGGTTTCAGTTTTCCTGAGAAAAGTTGAGCAAATAGCACTTTACTGTCCTCGGCCGGAAGACTGATGTTCCCAGAAGTGACAGGAACGCAAGCCTTCAACTTCATGCATTTCTAATTTACATTGTTCTGTGCATCTTTATATAGATTTTTTTGAGAATTTCATACATGAGTTGTATTTGCACTATTTCTACCCATCCCAGTCCCCCTCTGACTCCTAATTCCTCCCCTCCACGCCCCGACTCCTGCTCAGTTTTTGTAATCTCTAATATACACTGACATACATTTGTAAGTACACTATATTTATACACACACATATGCAATGTCTTGAATCACTCCAGTGCTCTTGCGTACAAGTGTTAAGGGCTGGTCGCTCAGGACTGATAGTCTGTCAGCAAGATTGGTGGTTCCCAGTAGGCTCCAGGTATTTGAACACTTGACCCACCTTGGTGGCTGTGTTGTGGAGGTGTAGGAGGCGTGGCCTTGCTGGAGGAAACACATTGCTGGGATCCTGTTTTGAGAGTTCTTAAGCCTCATCTCTTTGCCAGATTGTCTCTCGGAGAGCTCGGCCTTCTGCTCGGCTGCCTCCAGCCATGGTTCCCATCGTGACGGACTCTAATCCCTCATAATCCAACGACCTCTTCCTTCTATAAATTGCCTTGGTCATTACGTTTTATTATAGTAACAGAAAAGTAACTAATACACAGAACTAGTGCCTGGAGAAAAAAAAATTAAATACACGAAAGACTTCATTTCACCTAAGTTTCTATATGAACAAAATGGCCATGAATTTTTAAATTACAAGATGTGGATCTGACTTATATTCTTCCTTTTATTAAAATGACAAAGATGCAAATGCTTATGCCTGAATTTAGTGACCATCAATGATATTATCAGAAAATGAATATGTTTGGGTTTGAAAATACTAGCTTAAGAATCTCCCCAATGCTAAAGACATATGATCTCTGAATGAAAAAAGAAAAGAAATCTCTGAATTTAATTTGAAATGAACAGGGTCCACATGCATCAACCTATAGAACTTCCATTTTTTCTGAACACTTCAGGGGTGGAAAACTAGTGTGGCCATAAGAACCAGCTGTTCTAGCAGATCTGAGATCGTAAATAACTTTTTTTAAAATAAGCAAATGGCACTGGTATCTTGAATTCCATTATCTACAGTTAAGCTTCTAGCACTATACTTGGTACACCCAGTAGGCCCAGTTTCAACAGTTGTGTTTTTCAGGATGTAAGCTGTTACATCTATCTATCTATGTATCTACATATCTCTCTATGTATCTATCATCTATCATCTATGAATCTAGTATCTCTATCTATCGTCTATCTACCTATCTATATATCTATATCTATCTATCATCTATATCTATCTATCATCTATTTATGTATCTATGTATCTAGGAAGCTATGTATTTATTTCTCTATCATCTATTTATGTATCTATCTC
>NW_008328543.1:936051-937318 GCF_000622305.1 Nannospalax galili
TATATATATACACATATGGTAGTGTGAATGAAAAATTCTGCCCACAGTAGTATTTGAACACTTTTTCCCCAGTGGGTGATGCTGTTGGGGAGGTATGAACCTTTAGGAGATGGAGTCTTGCTGGAGAAAGTTCGTCACTGAGGGTGGACTTTGAGGATCACAGCCTCACTCTACTTCCTGCTTTCTCTCTCTTTCTGTTTGTGGTTGAACATGTGATATGTGTATGACTATATCATAGTCATGTCTGTTATAACACATACATGCCATTTATTTTCTGTGTCAAGAATGTCTATGGCATGACTCTGATCAAATGTCAGGTTTCTATTATTATTAACTATGACCTTCAAGCTGCTGGTCAGGTCTCCAAAAACCACCTTCCTGTAATTGACAGACACCCCCAATCCACCCTGACCCCAACTCCGATTAAAACCTGCACAGAATTTCTACGCATTTGACATTTTTAGATTTTCCAAGACAGAAACACAGGGAAATTCTTCCTTTGAAGGTTTTATGGGATTGATTAACAAAGCCTAAATGAGCAGAAAAGCCTTGCAGACATATTAAAGGGACTGGAGAGAGAGAAAGAATGCAAGGGAAAAACCAGAACGTGATGACCTCCCACCAAACACTGTGAGGTAATTTATGCTTGTTTGTTCTGGGAAGAGATAAGGTGGAAGCAGAACTGTCTTAGGAGTTGTAAATTTTAGGGCAATTCAAGGACTTAGAGAGCACATGTCCACCTAGGATAAATTCTACTTGACATGCAGAAGACAAAATACTTTATAAATGATTCACCCTGGAACCAAACTATTAGAGGGGCCATAGACTGTCTCCCAGATGCTCTGGAGTTCCTGTGAAGTTCAGCTCATGTTTACTTGAGGAATGATCAGAGGTAATTTTTTTTCATGAAGCAATTTTTATGCTTCTTCTGCGAATATAACTCTTTATTTATTGATTTTTGTGTGTGTATTTCATACAGAAAATCCCAAACAATCTTATTCATCTATATACCCACTTCCCAAATGGCACCCTCCCATAGCGTCCCCTCCTCCCACTGGAGCCCATATACTCTCTCATCCTTGTTTCTTTCCACTGTGTTGGCAGCACCCCAGCCATTTCCCAGTGCTTGTCCATCTGCTGAATCTAGTCAGCCTATCTAGAGATCCTTGTTTTAGGAAGATCAGCTCTTCCTCATCTAACAGCAATCAGTTGCCAGTAAGATTGGGGTCTGCTGTTCATTTTCCAGTTCTATGCTGGGTTACTGTCT
>NW_008328543.1:937359-937650 GCF_000622305.1 Nannospalax galili
TGTCTAATGGACTTAAGCCTAATCTCTGGGAAGTGTAATCCCTTGAACTCTTAAAGAAATATACTGATCACTTTAATCTTTGGTTATACTTTCCTTTGGGGTGTTTAAGACCATGCAGTTGGCCCAGATAAACTGATTTATTTTTACTCTTAAGGTCGTTTGAGGATCTGTTCACATGGGCTTGGGTGGAGCCCCTGGCTTCTTTCTTTACCAGTTCCATCTATGTGAAGATAAGTCAAAGGTCCTGCTTGACCATGGCTGGCTTCACTTGGAAGCTTGGAAGAAATGATT
>NW_008328543.1:937689-950789 GCF_000622305.1 Nannospalax galili
TCAAGTCCATCTGGTGGGATCTCCATGGCCTCCTTGATCAAGAGGACAGGTGACTCACCACAGTTACAGGACATTTTGAGAGATGTGCATAGTCCCCGACCAGAGGTAATTTTTATACCCATGGCACCTGAGTCTAAGCACAGAGGGTGGTATCAGAGGAAAGGTATTCCCAGCATGTCCTGCTGTCTAGGTTCCCTTTCTTAAAGTGATCAGCATTCCAGGGGCCACACACTGTAGTTACAGTTTACAGACCACTTCAACATGATAAGAGCATGCACTATCTGTCTTGCTGACTTATTTCATTGAACCTTAGACGTACCAAATTCTATATAAGTGAAAATTTGTGTTTGATTTCTTGATTATTCTCTATTGTATTTTATAAGCAAAAGAAATTTTGGAGCACTAGCATAATTCCAAAATCAGTTTAACTTATACATGGCAACAAAGTGCCATTCCATACACAGCAATATCATGAACATATTACAAGCCATATTGTTGTCCATAACAAACAAACAATCATTGCTGTTTTCTTAAAGGCAGAATGAGAGATGGAGGATAAGAAACTGCAACACACACTCTGGAAAATTCTGTTTCCCACATGCACAAAACCTTGCTAAATGAGCCAGAGATTTAGTCTGCATGTCAAATCTAAAACTGAGAGGTGCCCAGACAAGCTCCATGTAAACCACATGCCTTCTATTTCTGAAAAGATAAATCAACACATATTATTTTCATTTTTCCCATACACTGTTCCTGTGCTAAATGTTACATACAATTTAAGTCAAACAGTAACACTTGAGGTGGGTGAGGTACCCATCACCTGACAAAAAAGACATCCCTGGTGTCTGGTAGAGGATTGGATAATGAGGGTCTCTGGATTTCAGAGCTGGTGTGAGAATGAACTATTACCTTAATCTAACACAGAGACAGGATATGAACCCTAGTATCTCAGCCACTAGTTCCCCTCAGTGGGAATGCTAAGCAAGAAAAGATGCAGAGTTAAGAGTCAGGAGAGGCAAAGAAGTGTTTTACCATGTGCTTCCAAATAGTGATTTTTTTTGTGAGTGAAGCTTATGGAAAGAAATGCCACATTTCAAAAGAGATGGACTCACTGAAAGAAAGGAGATATCTCTGGGCGTCGTGGCGCACACCTTTAATCCCAACACTCTGGAGGTAGAGGCAGGTGGATCTCTATGAGTTCAAGGCCAGCCTGGTCTACATAGTGATTTCTAGGCCAGCTGGGGCTACATGGAGACCCTGTCTCAAAAAGACTGAAAAGAAAGAAAAGAGATACTTTAGACTCCTGAGGACACACCGGTCATTTTAGCTTCACATTCCCCCAAACAGGAAACAGCAGCTGCTTAAATCTTTGCACAGGAGATGGAGAAGTCCATACTTTAAAGACTGACCTTCATTACTAACAGAGAAGTAGAGGCCTTTTTGATGAGTGAGCCTGCCACACTCTAAATACCATTCAAGAATTCACCATCACTTACCAAAGGAATTTAGACAAAAAAAGAAAGAAAAGAAAATTCTGTGTGGAAAGCTGAGGAATTGCGTGGGCAATCCCAAGAGGAGAGTTTGCCAGAGGGAAAAAAATGGACGTGAAGATTCACTGCATGATTTCTCTATATTGATCACAACCATGTCATACCTGTGTATCTTTCTCAAAGGCATATGTAGTACTTAGTGTACATTGTTAGATGTACACATAACGATTCAAAGCTAACCCACTCTTCTAAGTCGATGCCTCCTTTGAAGATCAGCAAACTGCAGTGAAATGATTATATGAAGGCAAAAGCCATTTAAAGGAGAAAAAACTCAACTTTGAAACCCGATTTCAGGATTCTGTTTGGGGTGGTGAGCAATTTGCTGGGAGAAAACCCAAGGCCTCCTACATAAATGCAAAACATCCTCCACTGAGCCCAACCTAAGTTCTACATTCTTTTATTTTATTTTTTATTATATTTATTATTTTATGTGTATGAGTGTAGTGCCTGCATGTAGGCAAGTGCACCAGTGTTGCGCAATGCCCGTGGAGGACAGAAGAGGCTGTCAGAAGTGTTTTGTCTACAAGCAAGCAAGTGCACCTGTGCAATGCCTGTGGAGGTCAGAAGAGGGCATCGGATTCCCTGGAACTGGATTTACAGACAGTTGTTACCTGCCACGTGGTTGCTGGGAATTGAACCCAGGTCCTCTGCAAAAGCAAACAGCGCTCTTAACCACTGAGCCATATCTCCAGTTTCTAGGTTCTTCATTTGTAAAAAATACTCATGCTTCATATTTTTATGTTAAGAACTCGTAATCCATACTCATTCATTAATTCTAAAGCTATGTACAGATTCTTCATGTCATCCCAAACATACGTACCTGGAAAACATGTTACAAACACCTTTACGAACTAGGAAAACCCCGAAGTCAGTGCAGTTAAAGAAGCTGTCCCTGACTACCTTGAGCAGCAGTTGAAAACCCACAGCTACTAAATGAAAAAATTAAAAATCTTAGCGGGAAATGTCTTAGGGAAACACTAAGAAATTGTGATTTAAAAATATGTATTATCCTTGGTAACTGTTGCAATGCATTCATCATTGGGCACAATGCATTCTAAAGTTGAGTTTTTTGAAAAGAGATTTCAAACATGTTTAAGCAAGACTATTAAGAGAAAAACAGGCAGATTCACCTGCCCAGGGTGGGTACAGGCTTGTCAGGAGATAATATCACCTGTCATAACGCTTCCTCCCCAGTAATGTTGGCTTTTGAAAAGGACATCAGATCTCTTCATTACAATTACAGTAGGTCTGTGTTAGGACAATTCCTACTTAAATTTCCAGGTAATCATAATCCTAACAAAACCATATCAGTGATGCCCCCATAAAATTTGTCTGCTTATTTGGAAAAACTTTGTTCATGAAAATCGTTTCTCAGTAGCCCTTAAAGATTAAAAAGAATTAAAAAAATAACCTTGAGTCCCGGAACACAAATTACTATAAACTTTCCTCAGTCCTCACATAGACGTTCACAAAGCCCCCAGGAGCCGATTCTAAGTAAAGTAAACATAATAAGGGAAAATAGTTTCCCTGAAATACTTTATAAAGACTTGGCAACATTCACATTCGTCAATTTTGAAACCTCTGAACAATGTTTCTTACACTTTGTACTTGATCCTAGGCAAAGACAAGCCATTCAGTATGACTTCCTAAACATTAATTTAGATTTATTGCATGTGCAATGAGTTCTCCTAAAATAAAATGACAAATGAACTCTATTTACATCTGTCAAAAACATTAATAAAACCTAACAAGAAGTTTTCTTTAGGTCACCAGTGCCTATTACAGGAACAAGTAAATATTTTAAATGAGTGTTTATTCAAACTAGTGGCTCCTACTTGAAGCCTTATTTTAATTAAGGTCACATTTGTGGATGCACAAATCTTTCAGGATCTTTCTTATGTAAACAGAATAGCAACTCAGGGTCCAGACTATGTGAACCTTGACAAGGCAAGAATGTTCATGGCACCTTATTTATTCAAATATTTATTTTTTAATTTTTAGTAGTGTACATGTGGCTGTCTGTGTGTGCTCATAAGTCTGTAGAGCCCCTGGAGCTGAAGCTACAGGTTGTGAGCTCCCCAGTGTGTCTCTGGAAGAGCTGTGAGTGTTCATAGCTGCTAAGCCATCTCTCCAGCTCTAAAGAAAAATTCCATACTGGTGCGGTAAGTCAGCTAGTAAAGGTATTTACTGCACAAGCCTGACTGCTGAGTTGGATCTGGGAACCCCCTATAAAAGGAGAGGGCTGATCCCTAAATGTTGCCCCCCCCCATGCAGGCACCTGAGTTTGCCTGCTCACTCATACATACACACTACGTACATCACATAGCCCAGTGTCAAGAAGAAAAGTAGAAAGTAGCTGTAAAAGAGAAGTGCTTCCCGTCCGTGAGGAAGACTTTCCAGTTGTTTCCCGAGATTTGGAAGTTTCTGAAATCTGAGGTCTTGATACTTTTGCTAACCAACTGGGTATGATACTCTTTTAAGTATATTTAATTACAGCACAAATATTGGGATTATGTTTATGTTTTTGACTTTCATTTATTATCACCTCTGCAAAGACACACAGAAAATGCACAAACTACATACAATTCTAGTCTGAACTTTGAAAACTAGTGTAAATCCTGGAATTGAAATTAGTCTATCCTTGCCATATAAAGTAGCTATTGTAGCTGGAAAATGAAGGACAGATATCTTACATTTATTGATACACTAATCACTTTTCAAAACATCTGAAATTAAATTTTAGCTCATATTGTATGTTGAAACATTCAACTATAGAATGATCACAGTAGATAAACATATGCAAAAACCACACTTTCCCTCATCTTTCACAAGTCATTCCATTGACTATGACACACAACAGAACTTTACAGAAATCTAAGTGGATTTTTATCATTTCTGAAGCCTACATTTTCCAAAGTAATTACATAATTGTATTAATAAATACCAACATTAAATTATATTTATACATTATACATTATCAATTGGTAAAATGTCATATGATCATTCCCATAGATTCAATTTATTTTGATGAAGACTAAATTGATTTTCTATAACCTCACTGTTGATATTTTAATAATTTTTTGCAGGCTATAACACTTTACGATGCCCATCTCAGCATAGTACATTTTAACTCCACATTTAAATGCTTGACTAAATCCATACATTTACCTAATATTAATATCTTGTATAACTAACTCGATTGCTTCTGTTTTCTGAGTTTTCCTTTCTGCTAAGCTTCAGGCACTGTTTCCACTTCCTTGAGCAGTCACTTTAAAGTGTTTCTCTCCACTGTCTTTGTATTGACCTTGAGCTTCTGTTTTCCTTTTACTTTTTTATTTATTTATTTATTTTTTGCTTCTTTTAGAGGGCTCATTATTTCTTGAGATTTTAAATCATAAGCTAGGCATATATATTATACTGTAGCAAATACTATTAAAATTGAGACGTTTGCATCTTGGGCCTAAAATGTGTTTAATGCTCTGGCAGGACATTTAACAGGTTCTGTGTGTACACAGATTACAAAGCACAAGGCTGTTTGTGGACTGCTGTTTGCCATACTTAGGGAAGATGAACTGTTCAGGAAAGCTTAAGTTTAAAGCTAGAGGCATGTTTATTGCTCAGAGCTCAAAACGAAATAGCCATGCCCTTTTATCTATGTTGCAGGATGTCATTAACAGAAGAGAGACTGGCCAGGAGCTTACTGCCATGTAAAACAAGAAATTAATGTCAGAGAGTGGGAAGCTGTTGGACAATTTCACCTTGAAATACCATCAACCCATGGAAGAAAGAGCTTTTTAATGGGTATTATTTTAAAACACACATCAAGAAGAGAAACCCTGTGAGCTCCAGGTGACACAGACACTGTCATTTCATCCTGAGAGCTCACTATATTCTGAATTCCTCTTCTGTTTCCATTGCTCTTAGATGAGGGGCATTATTTATCTACAACACATGATTCCTAGGCTGTGGTCTGCTGATCTGTTTTAATCAGTATGCTTACTACTATAATAGAATTACTGTATAATAAACTTAACTGGCATGAACATATCTTCTATTCAGGGACACACTGGAGCTGATATACAAACAAAATGGTCAAAATTTCAGAAATTACAAAGGGCAGTTGGTTAACAATTAGTAACTCTTTAAATTGCTACAGAGAGAGGGTTTCTGATATGTATACTGGCTGATGGTGAGAGTCAGAGTTATTCATGGTGACCTCTGTAGAAAAGCAGGACATAGTGAGGATTACTCTTGCAGATGAAATTAAAGCACAGGAATGTGCAGACGTAATTGAACCACAGACTAAGGGAAAATGAAGCAAACATCAATAGAGGCGGCACACAACATTGAAAAGAATGCCTTCTCCGTTATAATGCAGTTTTCTAGAGTACAGCAGAATCACAATAATTCCTCAATAAAGAGACTATACCAGAGCCAAATCCTGCTATTAAATCCACCTCCAAGACTAGGCTTTCATTGTGAATTCCTCTGGTCAAGTGTAGAGTTAGTTATCATGGTCGACTACCAATTTAGTATCTCCCAACATATCCAGTAGAAAAGGACAGTAGATGTGGAGGATGTCTGGTAAAAGGTAGAGAGCAAAGCAGGTCGGCTCTCCCTACTCCTTGGATACTGATTACTTTCAAGCCACAGGCAAAGCCTCTGTCTCTGTCTCTGCAGAGGAATTTAAATTGGTCTTACTAGATGGTAGATATGGTTGCATGTGCCTGTAACCCATAAAGACATCCTTGTTGGTGAATTCCATGACTCTGTGAGAGGTATGTCCAGGGGAATTATTTCAGGGCTGCAGGCCAGCAACCACAATTTCTCTTGGTGTGAACTGAATAGCCTGTATATTAAGAAAATGACTATTTATGAGTGTGGGTTTCTCCAACAAAACAAACTTCAAAATGTCACTGTTCTGTTTGCTACTAGTGATGAGGTGGCTGTGAGTCAGATGAGAGATGGAGATGATGATAATTGGATCATCAGAAAGTCTTATTAGGTAGCAGAGTCTAATTATGCTGTAGGATTTGAGCAATGCCAGATAAGCTATGGAGTTTCTGCAGAATTTTCTATAGCAGTACAGCAAACACTATTACTATGATTATAGTGACATGAAATAATAGATTTTGCCTTTTATTACATTCTTACTACTCATCTTGTTTAGTAAATTGAATTTTTTCTATTCTAGATGACTGCAGGAGCTAGGGAGATGGCTCAGTGCATAAGAATGTTTTCTACGCAAGCATGAGTTGATTTTGAATCTCCGGCTCCTACAGAAAAAGTCAGGTATGGCTGCAAGAGCCGGGGACACAAGCACTGAGACAGGGTTGGGGTGAGAGGCAGATTCTAGAAGTTTTATGTGCAGCCAGACAGTCCAGAGAAAAGGAAAAAATTCCAGTTCAGTGAGAGACTCACAAGGTAATAAGAGACAGGAATTGAGCGAGACACATTTTCTTCTTCTGTCCTCTGCTGCAGGAGCACAGGCAAACATGCACACACATGCATACAGCAAACACACGCGCACACACATGCATACAGCAAACACATGCGCACACACATGCATACAGCAAACGCGCACACACACGCATACAGCAAACACGCGCACACACATGCATACAGCAAACACATGCGTGTGCGCGCGCACACACACACACACACACACTAAATTAATGCAACATTTCTATTTCTAATAATTTCACATGAGGCACTAGTGTCCTAGCCAAGGCCCTTAGAATTGCTGTGAGTCTGCACAGCTGTTTCACGATGAGATTGTCTCCTTAGAAAGAGAAAGCAGGGCCCCGCGCACACACACGCATACAGCAAACACGCACACACACATGCATACAGCAAACACATGCGCGTGCACGCGCACACACACACACACACACACACACACTAAATTAATGCAACATTTCTATTTCTAATAATTTTACATGAGGTACTAGTGTCCTAGCCAAGGCCCTTAGAACTGCTGTGAGTCTGCACAGCTGTTTCACGATGAGATTGTCTCCTTAGAAAGAGAAAGCAGGGCCCAGGGTCCTATGTAGCACAGAGGCAAAAGAGACACATTCACCGCGTGGGCCTCATTGGACACCAAACCTGCACCTTGACCTGGGAATTCTAAGTTTCTCTAATGAGGAGAAATAAATATCTATGGCCTGCACCACTGAACAAGACAAATTCAAACAAACTAATATATTGACAGGTCCTATAAAGACATACTCATTACAGTATCATCTTAGTGATCCTGAAACACAAACACTGTGTGAAAATAGAGAATATATTGCCAAGATGGTAGTTTACAGCTGTGTGTGTAAGTTATAACTATGACTTAATATTCAATATTTTTCAAATAAAATAGCAGTAAAAAATTTCAAGTTAGCAAAGTTTCCCAGTAAAATAAGAAAAATTTAGGTAGTGGGAATAAAGGCTAGACTGTAACAATATATTTAAACTACTACCGCTTTCCCAAGTTCTCACAAAGAGCCCAGAACAGTACTTAAGAACAGTACTTAAGGTTGCTGTAACATGTCATCAGTAGTTATGTGTGGCTGGTTCCCTCATGGAAATGATTCATGAAGCTGGTAGTATCTCTATGTCAAGAGACTAAGCCCAGGCAATGGTGTATTGGCAGTGATCACTAAACAAAGACTAGGGATCCATGTCTGGAAGGCCCATTCTCTGATACAGTCAGTACTCTAGAATCCTAACTCAGCTCTGTGTGGAAAGAGTAAGGTGAGGTCCATTAGTTCATTGTTGCCCCAAACTAGACTTAGATTTTTATTAACTAAAGCAATTAAATGTGTTAGCATGGATATGACATTGTGAGCTAAAATTCACAACCTCTTCATGGAGTGTGTTAAAGAATTATAGTTAGCAGGAGTTTTAATTTCAGGATATTTTCTTTTTAAATATCTTGAAATTTTAAACATTTGTATATGTTTGCAATTTCTTGATAGAGTGCAACTTTAAAAATAAAACTCACTACTCTAAATTAATTCTAGTGTAAAATATTATAATAACCATCAGAAATGCTTATGACTGGAAATATTCTTACTTTATAACTCCATTGCCTACAATTCCAGAGATAATTTTCAGCTATCAAGTAAAGGGAAGTCAGAATTTAAACAAATCTCACTGGAAATTTAGTTAGTGGGAATTCCTTACCTCCCCATCCACTACAAGAGCCAGGCCCCTGTACTGAAAATAGGAGTTACAAATTCAGTGAAATCTGAAAGCATTTCTCTTTATCTGATGAATAACTTTCTTCTTTTTTCTTTGTTTCCAAGGTTAATCTTACTGCTCGTATGTGTTAAAGTTATTTCTGTATTTGAACCATTTTATAAGAAAGGCAACCACTGGAAATAACTATTTCCAAACAAAAATCCATGGAAGGAAACGGACAGCAACAGATGTGCTCTAGTCTCATTTTTAGATTTATTTTGCTTTTTCTCCGTTTCACAAGATAGAAAACTCAATGTAAAGAATGTAGAAATTTCAGTAAATGAAATAAGCAGGAAAAAATTAACACCTCCAAACAATTACCAAAAGTGAAGCACTGTAAAAACACTGAATTTGCTTATTTTATATATTTTATCTATGAATATAGCTTTATATATGCATATACATACTATTCAGTGTATTAGGCATGCAACAGTTTCTATTGATTTTTAATTAACATAAATTTTAAAAACATTGAAATAGGATTTTAATAGCTTCATATTATGATACCTTTCAAAAATGCCTTAATTTAAAATTTTTTAAATTTGTTTATATTTTATGTGCATGAATATTTTGCCTGTATAAGTTTACCTACGTCATTCAATGCCTGAAGCCTACTGAGCCTGGAAGAAGGTATCGGATCCCCTTGAGCTGGAGTTATGGACAGTTTTCAGCCACCAGGTGTATTCTGGGAACTAAACCTGGGTCTTCTGCAAGAGCACCCAGTGCTCTTAACTGCTAAGTCATCTCTGTAGCCCCCACAAATCACTTAATTCTTAAAGATTCCAGTGAAGGGTTTAGGGTGTGTGTATGTGTGTGAATGTGTGTGTGTGTGTGTGTGTGTGTGTGTGTGTGTGAGAGAGAGAGAGAGAGAGAGAGAGAGAGAGAAAGAGACAGAGACAGAGAGAGAATGCATGCTCATCATCATCTTTGTGCATGTGTGAGTGACTGTGCCTGCCTGTGTATGTGGTTGCATGTGGAAGCCCAAGGTTGATGTCACTGTCTTTCTCAATCTCTCTGTATCATACATCTTGAGGAAGGGTCTTACTGTGACCTCAGGGCTCACCCAAATCGCCCATAGAGCATGTGCGTTGGTGCTGGGGATCTGAACTCTAGTCTTCGCACTTACACAGAAAACACTTTAAGCACGGACGCATCTCCCTAGTCCAAAATGTGCCTTGTTTTTTTTTTTTTTTGGCTCTGTCCTCTCCTGCTTTACACTAAGAACATTAACTACAATTGCTAATGCTGTAGAAATTGCAGTGAAACTGGGATGTCCCCTATAGGATTATCTAAAGTTTTAGTGAGTCACTGAGGGTGTGTTAGGACTGAGTGGCACAGATCAGAATTCCATAGATAACAGATATTTTCATTGAACAGAGCACAGTTGTGCAGCCAGTGTGAGGCGCTGAGCTGACAGACGCATGCTAAGTAGATTTGAGGCCTGCGAACTTGATTCTAATGTCTTCAAGGATTGCTGGCAACAGCTCTATTTCCACAGAACTTAGTTTCATCTCTGCTGACACAATATCAGTGGTGATCAATTGTTCCTCCTGGAGAGTTTCACAAGAATTTTGTATCATTCAGTTGAAAACATGCATGTCCAACTTGCTCCGTGAACCAGCAAAGAACAGACCATCAAATGGAGCGAATGGCGGGTGATGAACCCCCAGGAGCCCCAGGGAGTGATCTGGACTCCAGCTTCTCTAATCATCATGGTGCTATGACACACACTGGATTTTTTTTACATATGTATATTATTAACCGCATATCTTTCTACTCTCATGAAATTTAGCTCCTTTTATGACACCTGGATCTTTTTCTCATATTGCTGTGTCAAACACCATGACTGGAAGCTACTTGAGGGAGGAAAGGATTATCTAACCTTACACTTTACAGTTGATCATCAAAGAAAGTCTGGGCAGGAACTCAAGGCTGGAGCCTGCAGGCAGGAACTGAAGCAGAGACCAGGGAGAGCACTGCCTACTGTCTTGTCTCCCCTGGCTTGCTCAGCTACCTTTCTTACACAGCCCAGGCCCAGCTGTCTAGGGACGGTGCTGCCTCAGCAGTCAAGACAATGTTCTGAAGATACGCCATAGGCCAATCTGATGGAGGTCATTCCTTACTTGAGGCTCCCTCCTCTAGGTATGTCTAGGTTTGTGTCAGGTTGAGAAAAACTATGACATTGAGTCCGTCTGGAGTTTCATCTCTGGAAAGTAAAGCAGATGATTCATAGCTTTACTAAAATAATCTTCAGTTTTTCCTAAAATAAACCTAGTTTAATTGAGGAATTACATTTTGATGATGTATCTTTTTCAGAAAGATTTTCATAGTAAAACAAATGAAAAAAATTTAATCCACTTATTGGCAGATATCACAGGTGAATCAAATAAATATTTTAAGGAAATTTTAGAGTATGATTGTTTATTTATTGATATTTGAAATGCTCATTCATTTTACTGTTGGCTGTTTTATACTTAATTCGGTATTTATTCTACATATGGCATATATTAAACGAAGTATTTTTATACTGAAATTAATTTTGATGGTTACTTGTGTTTCATGCCATGAATATGTTGTGTGTATGTTAAGTTATACAAATAGTACCCAAGGGACTAGTGTAATAACAATAAATCATGTACAGTATTGCTCATTTATATCTATCTATCATCTATCTGTCATCTATTTATTTATTTTAAGACAGGGTATCCCTGTTGTCACAGCTAGTGTGGAACTTGCTATGTAGACCAGGCTAGCCTCAATCTCACAGAAATCCATATGCCTCTGCCTCCTGAGGCATGTGCCATCATACTTGGCCTTACACATTTATTTTTTAAATATTTTATCTATTATTTTTTTATGTGTATAATTGTTTTGGCTGCATGTATTTAAGTGCATCCTTGTCATGCAATGCCTGCCGAGGTCAGAAGAGGGTGTCAGATCCCCTGGAACTGGAGTTAGAGACCATTGTGAGCTGCCATGTGGGTGCTGGGAACTGAATTCAGGTCCTCTGCCAGAGTAGCCAGTGCTCTTAACTGCTAAGCCATCACTCCAGCATATACATTTATTTTTAATGATAAATTTTATCATAGAATATTCTAGGTGCCTAAAATAAAGCAAAGACAGCAGAGAACTCTCATACTGCCCAGATATGGATTGTCCACTATTAAATCTTACATTCCTGTAAAGGTGGACTGAAATACCTAATTCAATGTTAGAATCCTATCCCCTTTGTGGAATTAAGAGGTTGGGCTTCAGGGTGGTACCTAGGTCATGGTACCTCGGTCATGGGGGAGCTAGTCATGAAGACTTAAACAGGAACCCTGTCAAATATGTCCCAGAGCTCTTCTATTCGCCCTCCACCACGTGGAAAGTTAAAGCCTTGTGCACCCCAGACCTAGAACCTGCAGCCTTCCTCGTATGGGCATCTGAACTGTTATCAGTAATTTCTGATGCTTGTAATCTATCCCATGGGTGCCGTTTTGATAACATTGTCTAAACATACTAAGAGAGGGTTGTCTCTTACATTTAAGGAGAACTTATTAATTCCATATTATTCACTGGAAGTCATTCTTTGTATTTCCCCAACTTTTCCCTGTGCTTGGTCCCGTCCACATGCTGTGCTACATCTCATAAGTCACCCCCTTCCTTTCACAACCCTTGCTTATGGTGGACATTAAAGATCTTAAGTTCTACAAGTCCCATGCAACAACATGAATTGTATGCTGCTGCTTTTCACAAAACAGCTGAGAGAAATGGGGAAAAAGCAATCACTACCCCGAAGCTGGCTTGTCAACGCCTTTACAAAATAATGAATGGCTAGCTTGGTTCGGGCCACATGTGTGCTTTCAAACCTTCTGTGAAGTGAGAGACCATGTTGCCTTGAGCTTAAGCCCATAGCTGCTCAGCTGGAGTCAAGATAGTCTTTCACCCTGTAGCTATAAGAGACAACCTGACCAAGTCCAGTGTGACAAGACGAGGGAAGCTCCTTCCGAGCCCGTCAGGCAGTCCATGCTGGGACTGACCGGGCCCTTCTCCCAATGTTAAGGTGCTCACTGTGCACAGTACACACACAGACATGAATCTCAGAGCTATCTGAGGCACAGAACAGAGAGGACTTAAGATCCCAGCAGCATCTTACAACTCATCCTCCCCTTCCTGTAAAGACCCCCCACACCATCTACAATGAAATAATCCAAATTCTATTTACTGAAATCCTTTTAATTGTGGATCTCGGTTACCATAATCTGTCATGAAACTTAATTGGCATAGTTGGCTAAACATATATGTAATACATTTAATATAAAATATTAAAATAAAAAC
>NW_008328543.1:950962-954375 GCF_000622305.1 Nannospalax galili
CAATGGAGTCAGATCTTCATCCCCAAGTGCCCTCCACATTAAGTCCCATTGGAAAGCTGTTGATTGCCCACCAGATAAAGGTCACTACTGCACCAGTAGAGATAATTTTCTGTGCCAGTCATTGTGGTTATTAGGCTTTACAGTTGGGTTGGATCATTGATTTATTTTCTCCCTTAGCAGCTTGCAAAATATCTGGTAGAACTGTGAGAGCTAGTCTTCAGGGAGAAGGTTTCTAGGTCAGTTCCAGCTTCATTGGTCCAAGTCCTGTGTTTGAAGTATGTCCTGTCTTTAGTAATAGGGTTCTGTCTTCAAGTTGTAGGAGATAATCAAGAGCTGTGGCAATAGCCTGTGCTATTTTGGGATTTTCTTGCACTACCCTGACCAACAATTCAAAGGGAGGTTTCTCCTGTCTGGGACTTTGTTCCTTGTTATATAGTCCTCAGGTTTACATATGAACTCATGTTCATGTATTGTATGCTTAATTTTCGGGGGGGGTTGAATTAATGCATTTCCCTCTGGCTTTTTAACATCACCTAATTTTTATTTCTCTCTCTCCCTGTCTAATCTCCCTCATTCCTCCCCAGTTAAGTTACTTCCATTTTCCTCATTTTCCCTTGATAATATCTGTCTCCTATTATCCCCCCTCCCTTGAGTCCTTTCATCCCCTTTACCCCCATGGTTTCTTGTATATTCTTCCCTCTCCCCTTCCCAGTTGAATACCCGTATTTCCTGCATTTCTCCCTTGGTGACATCTATTTCCTACTGTCCCTCTTTCTTGGGCTCTTTCTTTCCCTTTACCTCTGTGCTTCCTTTCTAACTCACAGAACATAGCAGAACAGGGGCGTAGAGAGAACACTGATTCATTCCTCAACTCTCACCAGGGAAGCTTCCTCATACAACAGAGTGTGATGCACACAGAAGACCAAAATTGCCTAAGTTTTAGAGAACAAGAGACTGCAGAGTGCATCCCTGCATAGGACTCCTACATTAAGCCTCACCTACCACAGCTCAGGGACCATTGCAGAAGAATGGGCGGAAGGATTAAGAGCCAGGGCTGCTCCATGAACATAAGGAAACAGAGGCATTCAGGTCACTGGGAACTTGCTCATAGAAACTTGCGACAAGGTGACAGCACGCACAAGACCCACGCTGACTCAATCAGAAAAAAACCAGCATAGAACTGGGGAAATGGGCAGCAGGCCCCTACCTAAGCCAAGGAACTGTTGGCAAATGATGACTGCTGGGTGAGGGGAGTAGAACTTTAAGAGAATGACTCTAGATAGGCTGACTAGACTCCAGTGGACAAATTTGCACTGAGGGAGAGCTGGGTCCAAACGCTTGACCAGATAGGACTTAACATAAATGACATAATGTTTGAAATATGATGGGGGTTGTGGGGTTTAAATCTAAGATATGTTACATGGAATTCACAAAAACTCAACAAAATAATTTTTTTAAAATAAATAATTTATTGAGAATTTCATAATGCATATAAGGTGTTTTGGTCAAATCCATGCCCACTCCCTCCCCTCGAACACCTCCCATATCTCCCCATCACTTTTTTCGATAACTTCATGTACTCTTTCTTCTTCTTTGATTTATTTATTTCTCCACTTTATTAATTATTTAATAACCACATACTTAGAAGAAGCATTTCATTAAAACAGCATTGACATATTCAATAACAATTTTCTGAGCTAAGATGCATCTTTTTCAAAATTGGCTGTAAATTTTAGTTTTACCGTTGAATTGTTACAGTTATACAATATTGTACTCAGTATAAACCCTATAAGACATAAAATTGAATAAGGTTTTAACCTTTAAAAAAGATCTCCATCTCATTATTAAAATGCAGTTTCATACGGAAAAATTCATTTTCAATGCAACTGACATTAAGATGTATTCACATGCATTTCTAATCTCTATATATCTGATTATTACTAGTCACAGTCGGTTACTTTCTGAGCTTCTTGGCATCTGAGCACGGATATGAAGTCATCAGGTAGATTTCAATGGTAATGTTTTTCACATCAACTAATTATTTTTATTTTTTATCATTATTTTTTAATTTTTAATAACTACATGAATAGAAGAAGCATTTCATTACAGATTTAACATATTCAATAACACACTCCAGACCAAGAGTACATCTCTTTCACAAGTGGGTGCAAGTCCCTAGGTTCACAGTTGAGTTACTACAGTTATACAATATTGAACTCAGTATAAGCCCTGTAAGACATAAAATTGAATGAGTTTTTTAACCTTTAAAAAAGATCTCTATTTCATTTTAGAGTATATTGTTCCTTGCAGAAAGACTCATTTTTTTTTTGCTACTAACACTGAGATGTTGGCACATGCATCTCTAATCTGTATGCATCTGATTATTACTGGTCATAATCGGTTGCACTTGGACCCTTGGAGCCTGTGTATGTCTATGAAGTCACTGGGTGGATTTCAGTGGTAATGTTTATCACCTCTACTAATTAGTACGAAGTAATTTTCCATGCTTCCTCCTCAAATATATTTTTAAAAAATTTGTTGATTTTTGTGTGTGTGTGTATATCACACAGAACATCCCAAACCATCTTATTCAACTATACACCTACTTCTCAGTTGGCACCCTCCCATAGCTTCCCTCCCCCGACTAGAACACTTAAACTCTGATATCCCTGCTACTGTCTGCTGTGTTGTCAGCACCCTCAGCCATTCCCCACTACTTGTCCATCTGGTGAATCTAGTCAGCCTATCTAGAGGTTTTCGTTTTAGGAGGGTCAGCTGTTCCTCTTCTAGCAACAATCAGTTGTCAGTACTCCTTTAGATGAGAGGAATAACTCCTTTAGTTGTTCATTTTCCCAGTTCTATGCTGGGTTGCTATCTGGGAGTTCATTTCGCCACCCTGGCCAACATCTCAAAAGAAGGTGTCTCCTATCTGGCATTGTTGCTTGTTATGTAGCCTTTATCTACATAAGAAATTAGCTCTTAAGAAATTATATTGACCCCTTTAATCTTTGGTTATGCTTTCCTTTTGGATGTTTAAGGACATACAGTTGACCATGATAAACCAATTCATATTTACTCTTAAGGTCTTTTGAGGATCTGTTCCTCAGGGGTCACATGGGCTTGGGAGGAGCCCCTGGCTCCTTTCTTTTACCAGTTCTGCCTATGTGAAGATAAGTCAAAGGTCCTGCTCAACCATGGTTGGCTTCACTTGGAAGCATGGAGGAAATGATAACTCTGTGTTGACCTTCCTCTTTGTAGACTGGACACTGGTTCAAGTCCATCTCATGGGGTCTCCTTGGCCTCTTTGATCAAGAGGACAGGTGAACCACTACAATTACAGGACATTTTGAGAGATGCTCATAGTCCCCTGGAACTAGTCGACCTAGGAGGGCAAGGAGCAAAAACTGTCCTTT
>NW_008328543.1:954716-964781 GCF_000622305.1 Nannospalax galili
CCCCAATTAAGGTGCCCCCATTTTTCCCCTTTCTCCCTTAATACTACCCTTATCCTATGGTCCTACCTCTCATGAGCTCCTTCTTTCCCTTTATCCCCTAGGTTCCTTGTATACCCTTCCCTCCCCCTCCCTTAAACTAACCCAATTTTAAAAATACTTTTTTAAGTAGGAAGCTTCTCTGCTGAGTGTAGAGAGATGCATTAATTTTAAGATATATCGCCTATCTAAATTTCTATAAGTAACACACTTTATAGTTATCTATTGTTTAGATATAGTTACAGATGAATGAGCCACACATTGACTTTTGAACTGTCTTGGTTTTTTAATGATTTGGAGGTGTTTTTTATACTTCACTATTTGTCTTAAATTAAGAGACAAAGAAGAGATATTCAGTGCACGGAATGTCTGTGCATCTTGCTGGAAAAATGACCCAGTTTCACTTTTTTAAATGTTTAATGCTCAGAACAGTCACCAACGGTTGGGAAAATCTTAGGAAATGAAAATTAAAATGGAGCAGTATTTCCTATATATAAAACCACTTGGAAGACAGTGAATTGTATCTATATATATTGTAGCTGGAAATTATTTGAAAGGTTCTTAATGGTATGTCTTGGCACTATCTTTGAGGCTATTTAATTGGTTGCATAACCCAAATGTCAGTTACGGGGTCTCTGTTCCTTTGACAGGTAAGCAGTCTGAATTAGAAAATTCAAGATGGCATATTTCTAAAGAGCTTTCACTGTTGAGCCCAGTCCTCTTCTGGGCTCCTATTATCCATCTGACATGTCACTACAATGGGAATTTCATTGTCATTTCTGTCTTACAAAGGAAATCCTGTTATGTTTGGTGTATTCTTTTTCATTTTTAAGTGAGTTGTGAGAATGAACTTGAGAGCCATGCAGAATGAAAATCGCTTCAACCTGGTAGATCTGTCATCCCTTTAATTGCAGAAATATGCAACACAACTTAGCTTTCAACAGCTCCCAAAGCCACTGTAGAATTTCATATTCAAGGACATTAAAAAATAAACTTTTTCTACAGGTAGCTGTGGCCACCCACCTCTGAAATTGACTAGAGTTAGGTGAATGCTCTCAGCCACTCATTTCAGTATCATTTAAGAAGTTTCCACCTTAAAGTTTTACTGTTTAGAAGCAGTAACTTTAATGCAAAAGATGCAAAAATGTGAAGACACTTTAAGTGAAAATAGAGGAGTATGTGAAAATGGGTTAGGGTAAAAGAGATCAAGATGGATGAGCAGTGTGAACACAAGGCCATGAATGGGCCGGGTATACCAGCCAGGTTTCTGTCATGGTAACAAAACACCTCAAGTAAGGTCAAGTACTCACGGGAGGAAGAATTTATGTTGGCTCATTGTCCAGGGTGCTTTCAGATGGTTGTGTGGTCCATCATTTGGGGGTGATGATGCTGAAGTAGCTCAGTACAGCAGAGTGTGGCAGGGAGAGCCACTTGCATTGAGGTTCCTGCTACTTTGCTGAAGTATGTGATCTAAGACATCTGGTGGAATTATTTCTTATTTTAGCACCACATCATGTCATCTGCAAACAGGATAATTGCATGTGTGATGTCCTGTGTTCCTCTCAAGGCTTTCTCTTCTCATGATGCTCATCGATCTTTGGGAAATGTATTGAATGAGGGAACATACAGCCAACACAGTCTTGTTCCGAGTTGCAGGGGAGATATTTCCAGTTTCCCCCACTTTGTAAAATCTAAGGTCTGTCACATGTCACTTTTATCATATTCAGCTGTGTTCTTGCTCTTTCTAGCTTCCTCAAGAATTTCACATGAAGGAGTGCTTAACCTCAAATTCCTTTTCTATGTCTATCAAGATGATCATGTGATTTTTGTCCTTATATCTACTGCTGTGGTATATTTATTGATTTGAACATATTAATCCAGATTTGTATAACTGAAATAAAAATCAAGTAAGCTATGGTGTATGATCTTAATATGTCTTTGAATTTGATTTGTATTTTTTAAGTATTTTATTTATTATTTTTATTTTATGTGTATGAGTGCTATGCCTGTATGTAAGTAAATGCACCCATGTGGTACAACACCCGCGGAGGACAGAAGAGGCTGCCGGATCCCCTGGAACTGGAGTTAGGGACAGTTGTTAGCTGCCATGTGGTTGTTGGGATTCGAACCCAGGTCTTCTGCAAGCACAGTTTTCTTAACTGCTGAGCCATCTCTCCAGCCCCAAAGTATTTTTTAAAAAATGTTTGCATGTGTGGTCATTAGGGAAACTGGCTTACTCATTTTGTATTGTATCAGTATCCTGATTTGTTCATAGGGTAATGTTGACATCATAGAATGAGATCAGTCATGTCACTTTACTTTTTTATGGGAAAGTTTAAGAAATATTGGTGTTACTTCCTTAAATGTTAGGTAGCATTTAGCAATAAATCTGGCTAGGTGTAGACTTTTCTTTGTATACAGATTCTTGTTTGCTGTTTCAATCTCATTGCTGGTTATGGGTCTGTTTTAGCTGTGTATAATTTTATTTAATTTTGGCAGGTCATAGTTTTGGAATATGTCATAAGACATATCTTTGAAGTCTCTTGGAAAATATTTTTTAAATACTAATTCTGGCTCTCCTGAAATGGCTGTTTAATATTTCTCTCTCTTTTTCCTTCTTTTGGGTGAGGCTGATTCTTGTCTGTCTTTCAGTTTCAGATGACCAGCTCTCTGACTGAGTCTTTTTACTGCTCTTTAGTCGTTTCTATACTTTATGTCTTGCCAACTACAGCCCTTTGGTTTAGCCTGTCATGCTGTTTAGAAGAAGTGCATCAGTAGGTCATTGACAATCTCCTTGGTTAGTCCAATGATTATTTATTCTTTGACAATTTCACACTCATGTATGATGTATTTTGATCATGGTCAAACCCCGAGTCCCATCTCTTATCCCTCTCCTTCTGGAACCCCACTTCTGACCAGAACACCTACTCCTAGAGTCAAGTTTTTTTTTTTGTTTTGTTTTGTTTTTTTTAAATTATAAACTACTCAGTTTAAATGGGTTCCTTGTATGTGAATGGCTGTCGGGATGATCACAAACAACTAAGAAATATCTAAAAGTCTGACGTAAAAAACATAGAAATGCACTGAAATGGACTGGATCGAAACTATCGTAACCAGAGCAGTAGCTCTCCACAGACGGAATGAAGGGATTTCTTCCCCCTCCTAAACTGTTTCTTGTAGCAGTCTCTGCAGGTGGGAATTAGTGCTGTTAGTATCGATAATTCAAATAAATTCAGTCAGTATGTACCTCCTGTGGAGAGGAATTTCTCTGTAGGCTCCTCCACCTTCGAACAGAATTACCCAGTCTCGGGCTCCATTTGCCAGTTACAGATTAGATTGAAGTGTTTGGTGGACTGTTTTCCATGCTGGGCTACGAGACTGGCACTCTGAGGGGCTCTGCCCCCCATGTTTAACTTTGTCACAGGGTCGGGGCATTCCCAATTGTACCAGTCTGTGAGACTGTGCCACCCTCAGCAACACACTTCACTGTGACAGGCTGATCCCCTAGGCTGTGACTCCAGGTACCTCCCCATGACCTCATCCCTTCCCTGAGCTCCACCTCCCCATGACCTCATCCCTTTCCTGAGCTCCACCTCCCCATGACCTCATCCCTGTGCTAGGCTCCACCTCCCCAAGACCTCATCCCTTTCCTGAGCTCCACCTCCCAATGACTTCATCAAGGGAGGCTCCACCACTGAAGGTCCATTCAGCATCCATCATTGCAATCCTCTGGTCCAGTTATTTAACACAAAAGCACTCAAGACACGGTCTGTAAAGGGTTGGAGGGTGTGCTCCTCCAAAATATGTCACTTGGCATTTGACTAGTCTACAACGCTGGGAAAAACGTTCATGATCTTCTCTTAACCTTCTCTAAAACTGAGGACCAGAAATTCTTCCGAAACTCTTTTAAGGCTGAGGCCCTCATTTATATGCTGCCTGCACCTGGGGAAAGGGGCCTTCTGGCCTGTGAAGATAGAGGACATATTTAAGAATTTTACTTTGTTCTACTTCTCCAATCAGATCACAGGCCTTGTACCACCTCCACATCCATCACCGTCTCCCTCGGCACAAAACTTAGCATGACACATAGATCGCTGGCCTTCACTGAGGCTCTTCATGCTTACCAGGAATGCTTCTTGCCTGTTTATTTACTAACTTTTTGTGTTTTCTCTGTCACCTAAACCTTATATTAAGAAAACGTTTTTGTCTTTCCTTTGTAGTAAGAACCTGAGGATGCCTGCACGGTAAACGTGGACCACCCTGTATTTTCTACAGAGCAACAGTGGTTACTATGTGAACCCACAGAATGCAGCTTCCTCCTGTATTTAGTAGACCCACAGCCTCACATAAACCTTAGTGACATCAGTAGTCCTTCTAGACAAGATTCTGCCTGTCAACAGAAATAACCAATGCTAAGACTGTAGGTCTGAGAAGAATAAGGATTTTTTAGTCAGTCTAGACACTGTGTCCTAGTTGAAACTTTCCTGGCTGCACTAGAAGTGGGCTCATTCATTTCCTTGGGGGATGCACAGTCTGTGCAGAGCCATCCTGCCTGTGTCTCCATCCGAACGTTGATGTCCTTGGGGAAGCAAACAGCCGTTCCCCTATTCAGACTCAAGAGTATGTCTGGAACAAACCTCCGGATCTGACACAAGAAAGGGCTCCCAGGGAGATAAAGGAGCTACTTTGTAAAGGCTCTCTTAGGCAACAGGAATTAAGAGAGAAAAATAAACTGAAGAGATGCAGCTTCAAGGAAAGTCAAATAACACTGAAGCAGGAAGCCATAAAGGAGCCCTCCTGTAGGTCAAGTCTGACTTCCTTCCCTTCATTTGGTAGGATGAGTATTCAGCTGAATCTACTCTAAGTAGGGACTATAAATCATTCTGCATAAGATCTATGCTCTGTGTCCCAAAGCTCAGAAAGTGCCCCAAGGCATCTCCTTCAATTATGTAAATGCATGAATTCTGGAGTCCATTTTCCCAAGAAAAGGTTGTTATAAGAAGTTTAATGTTCTAGTGTCTTTCCCTAAAAAGGTGATGGCTGATGGGGTGGGGGGCAGGTACATAATCTAACCTTCTGGAGAAGTTCCATTTTTGGAGATGGGAAGTTGGGGGAAACATTATGTCATTTAAACAAGACAGAAAGCACAATAAAAATCAGACCAAGATTTGCTCTAGGGATGACTAAAGAATGAAGTTCTGAATTCAAATTAAAAATCTGGGTTCTGGATGTAGACAAAGCTGAGCCCTTGACAAGGGTCCTTATTCCAGCCTCTGATCTGAAGGGGAGTGGGGATGGACAGGGGTTCTACATACCCCCCTGGAGGGCAACAGCTTTGTTCTATCCTCAGACTTCTTTCTGTGCTTACCCTGGACTGTTAAACAAATCAATTAGAGGACATTCAAAAATCCCAATGGAAACTTGATTTGAATCTGCAAATATGGCTAACTTACCTTTAAGGGACACTGTGAGGATGAAGAGTGATCAGTAAGTCCAAGGGAGGGACTAAACATGCAAGATTAACTGGTTCCAAAGGGGAATAATAACAGCAATGTCTTTCAGGGCCTGCCAGGAAGGTTGACCTCCTCAGCATCTGGTGGGGCTGTTCACCTCTGTATCCAAAGGGATTCATTCTAAGATTCCAGTGCAAGGTGGGAACACTGGGCTCTGCCAATCCACATAACTTAATACCTTTCCACGCTTCCTCCAGTTCCCTTCATTGGCAAAGACTCATTTAATAGTGATAGGCTTTATATGCCCATTTCATGCAAGGATGTCCTGCACCTGGTCATATGCACCTCTGCACCCTCTCCTTGTCTGCCTTCATCTCCACCGTTCCCTTTTCTCAAGACAGCATCACATCTACTTTGTGCATATGTATATGATTAATCATATATATATATATCTCACATATATGTGATAGAGAGAGGATCCATAATGAGAGGAAATGTGCGTCTTTGGTTCACTCGGTATGATGCTCTCTAGAGAAGCACTCATTTCTTCTCTGTGGCTGAATAAAACCCCATTTATATATATTTGTGGGTGTTAGGGTATGTATGAGTATCTTTGTGTCTGTGTATGTGGTGTGTGCTTGTACATACACAAACACATATATGTACACACACATATCTGCTGTATAGTTTTTCCTTTCATCTGTTGATAGATTCCTAGACTGATCCTGTAACATGATACCGTGAATTGCTATAGGAAAGAAATGTGTACAAAAATCCTGGGGTAAGTTCTCTGAGGGTCCTTAGGGTAGGTGCAGAGACAATGAAACCCTACACAGCTCGTGTGGCTGTAAATCGGTGCAACCGATATACACATCAGTATAAGTAGACCGACCATCTGACCCTGCTATGATATCCTTTCATCTTACTTGTGCATGGACATATTCTGTGGCCACACCTTTGCAGTTGACAAAATTAACACGGATTTCAGGTTTTTCATAATTTCATGTTAGAAGGCAGATGACTTATCATGGAAATCTCAGCAAAATTTTCAGTTGTCATAATGAGAAATTGCACCTTTCCCAAGATGCACTAGGAGGCTTCTTTCCGCAAACGCAAAGTGTTGGCATCAATTCTCTTGCTCTTTGGGGACATCATTAAGTAAAACAAGGGTTACTGGGATGGAGCACTCTCACACTGTGATTCAGTAAAACAAGCGTTACTGGGATGGAGCACTCTCACACTGTGATGATGCCTCTGATGACCAAGAACTCTGTTGAGTGACTGATGGGGCAGGCGGCATATACTGTACAAAAGTGCTGGTCAGGCAGGTCAAAGAGACACCTTGTTCACAAAGGAAAGAACCAAATGAGTAGAGAGGAAGCCCACAGAGTGATGGACTCTTTGTCAGCTGTACCTGTGATAGAGCCCTAATTTTCAAAAACAAAGAAAAATAAAAGACCTTAAAATGTGTTCAGCATCCTTAGCAATTAGGGAAATTCAAATTACTTTAAATTTCATCTCACCCCGGTCAGAATGGCCAAGATCAAGAAACAAATGACAGCAAATTCTGGGGGGGGGTGAGGGGAAAGAGGACACTCATGTGTTGCTGATGGCAGTGCAAACTGGTGCAACTACCATGGAAGTCAGGGTGGAGAACTCTTAAAAAGCTACAAATAGATCTACCATGTGAGCCAGCTATGACACTTTTTTTTAAGTCTTTTTGAGAGGTCTCCCTGTAGCCCCAGCTGTCCTGGAACTCACTATGTAGACCAGGCTGGCCTTGAACTCACAAAGATCTGCCTGCCTCTGCCTCCAGAGTGCTGGGATTAAAGGTATACACCACCATGCCCGACACTCTGGCATATACGCAAAGGGCTCAATATCCTACTATGGAGATACTTGTTCATCTGTGTTTGCTGATGCTGTTTTCATAATAGCTAGGAAATGGAAACAACTTATAAGTCCCTCAACCAATGAACGGACAGTTGAAATGTGGTACATTTACACTATGCAATTCTACACAGCAGTAAGAAAAATGAAATAATGAAATTGACAGGTAATTGGATGGAACTAGAAACTGTTACGCAAAGTTAGGCAACCCAGACTCAGAAGAACATGTTCTCTCTCATTTGCCGATCCTAGCTCCAAATCCTGAGATACAAGTAATTGTCCCTCTCACCACTTATCAAAGAATCCTATTTTTGCAACAGATGGAGACTATTACAAAGTTCCATTACTGGTCAAACGCAGAGAATAAGTGACTGTGACATGTGCTGACTTAAGTGACACAGCTACAATGTAACCTCTACACCGAAGCTGAGGGAAATCACAGAGGAGGAGGCTGAAACAACGTAAGGCCAGAGGAACAAGACACCTGCTGCCAGTTAATGCAGTGCAGGCGTGAGAGGGGAGCTGGGCCATGAAACCCCCACAGTGTGATAGTCTACTGACATGTGCTTAATGACAAAACCAGTTGACATGCCGAGGTGGATGGGGGGGTGTTACATGGTCTTACATCAAAATGAAGAGCTAGAGTCAATCAAGGGACGCTAAGAGAGAATCAATTTTATCCAGAGACTAAGTCCCTGAGAAGTTATCTAATCCCAAATGGGGAGTCTTAAACACAGTACACACAAACAGCATTACTTGTCAGTGCATTACATAATGTGTGTGTGTGTGTGTGTGTGTGTGTGTGTAACAATAATAAAGAAAGGAACAAGAAACAGAAGGAGGGGCAGGAGCTGGTAGGATACATGGAGGGATAGAAATAATGCAAAGACAATATTCATGTATGAAATTCTTCAAAAATAAATAAATGAATCTGAGGTCTCAGGAAAATAACCACGCAACCCAACATATTTCTGCAAGGCAAAAAGTTTTGGTTCTGCAGAAGGGCTTGTAGAGTTCCCAAATCAAACAGCAAGCACAACTAGAGGGTGACCTGCTGGCATTTTATTCCTAATGCCAAGGGGTAATTTCCTCTCTCTGTGTGGCCAAGGCTTGGCCTCACATTCTTACATGACTGGCTGACATAATGTGATGCAGTTGATAAGTGGAGTGCAATTTTCAGCACAGAGTGTAACCTTGACTACATATTTTGGTTTCAAGAAGTGCTGACCCTGTAGGAATTTTAATTTCTGCCAAGCAGTTTCTTTGCAATTCTTTACATGAAGTTATATCTTATTTAATCCTCTGATAGAAAAGCAAATACATTACAGTTCCCATGGCAGGGTCGTGCAAGGTTCCGTAATGGCACTCAATGGCGTGAGATTTAAAATGCATTCATTGTTTAGTTTGGAATTTCCCATCTGGAATTTTTGAACAGGTAACTCTCCACGGAAAGTGAAACCTCAGCTCACTGGAGAACCACAGAGTACCAGATTTGTTTCCCAGTTGGCATTAGGTAACAGTATTTTGGGGGAAACTTCAGGGATTTCAAAGGTGGCATTTTTAGGAGAGCCCGCTTTCCTCCACACAGAGGAGTCTAACTGATGACTGGCCCTCATCCCAGTATCATTTTCTATCCAGTGGCAGCCAGTTCTCTCTCTCCCTGACACTGGACTCAGAAATATCAGCGATTTAACACCTCTCATCCCTGGATTCATATCCCTCTGATACAGCAGAGTCCACTTAAAATATTCTCAAAGATAAAGGGTCACAAATGTCCAGTGTTGATGGTAGACGGCTGAAACAAAGTCATGTCTGGTCCAAGCTCAGGACCCTGTGAAGTAAGGGTGTATTTCAGGGTACACCCTGTACCTCGTTCATTCTCAGGTCCCACGGTGACTGACAGGAGCTTTGAGGGTTTTATTTCTAGCTTATATTTTTTGTTCCTACATTCAAATCATTCCTCCTACATTTCCCACACTGAGAACAGAAGTCATTTACTCAGAACAGCCTACTGCTGACTCTGGATTTACCCTCATTGTACCACAGAGAAAGTGTGTCCTGCTTGTAGAGCTGAAAAGAACATCTGAAGGGCCACGTGTGCCAGAACAGGTGGCTTATTCCAGATGACACATGCCAACCCTCCTGTTTCCCATCCTGTACTCCTCTTTCTGCTTTCAACTCCAGGGTTGTCTTCTCTGACTGCCACCTCAGCTCAGAGATCTGATTTGACAGACACATGAATCAAAATCGTATTGTGTTGCATAAGTGGCTGTGACTGTGTTCTTCAAAGAGTTTTAAGGAAGCTATCTGGAAATTTACCTGGAGATGAAAAACTAGGTCAGGGACTTAACAGGACACAGAATTAAAGAGCAGGTGGATGTGACTGGAGCCAGGGGCAGGAGGCAGACGAGACACAGGCAGTGGATAGCTGACCTGGGACACCAAACATCACAGCTCACTGAAAAGCTCTGCAAGAAAGCCACTGTGAATAAAAAATGAACATGATTTGACATAGGTTAGACAACATCGGTGAGAAAGACAACAGCAAACCCCAAACCTCTTTTTTTGAGAAGATCATGAATCACAAAATCCCTGGAAAGCTGAGAACCAGGGCAACAGATCCTCTGAGACAAAAAAAAAAAATGTCATATTTGAGGTAAGAAACAGTAATTTTAATTGACCGGGT
>NW_008328543.1:964805-990967 GCF_000622305.1 Nannospalax galili
CAGATCCTCTGAGACAAAAAAAAAAATGTCATATTTGAGGTAAGAAACAGTAATTTTAATTGACCGGGTAAGGGGAAACAAAACAGATAAAAGGTTCCCATCTGTACAGGAAGCTGAGTAGAACCAAAATGGTTAGTGCTTAAATGTGGATTAAGGGAAGAGCACATTTTCTCCCTGTATTTTGGGTAGAAGACACATCACTGTTACATGAAGAGGGAAGGGCTAGAAAACGGTTGTGGAAGAAACCAACAGTGCTTTTATATAATGACATGGTGATCTGTCGGCAGCTGTGGACCTGGGTGTAGGGGTCCAGTGACACGAGAAGACCAGAGGAAAGAGGGAATTCACGTCTAGACAAGGCTGTGGAGGGGGTCAGCATGAGGAATACAGGAACCCAGGACTTCGCTTTAATGTATAAAGACTGATAAAGTGGGAGGAAATGGAAAGGTCACAGAGAAAGCACATGTGGGTACACGGGGGATGTCAAAAATGAGGCGTTGCCACTGTCCAGACCCAGGTGGGGTTTAGAGAGGAAATATTTGTGTCAAATTCAGTGACATCAGATAGATTCAACTCTCAATTCTCATGCAGCCCATCCACAGGGGCTGGACCCTGCACTGCCCTGAGCTTCCCTGCTCGATTGGGCAAGGTGCAGAGTGACCCCACTGAGATACTCAGCATCTACACACACAGCAGAGCAGGAGCTGTGCAGCTGCTGGCACTCCACATCTATTTCACAGGCTGCCTCGGAAAGTCTCCAGATGCAATGCACTGCCCCAGAGGGACTGGCAGAGACAACTGGGGCTGTGGGGAGGGGACACCACAGAGAGTTCTCACTAGGGAAATGCTTGGAGGACCCAGAGGAAGGTCATGCCTCAGATGCCAACCTGCTGAGCCACATATGTGCGGTCCCAAGAACAGCACTCCAACCCTCAAGAGCTGCCCTTTGACGGGAAAGCTAAGCCACTGGAGTCGGAGCCTTGAAACCCTGGAGACCCAGTCTCTGCAACCGTGGATGCAGAATGAGGAGACCTGGTTCTCCAGCCTTATGATTTCGTGTTGTCTGTCTTAGGAGTTTGGATTTCTGGGGATCTGTTGCCCATTTCTTCTTTCTAATTTGAAATGTATCTCTTCTATGTTTGCTTCACTGATCTCATTTGGAGTCACAGAATGTGTATGCTTTCAAGAACTCTTTCTAGAAGACATTTTGACTAAGGATGAATCATATCTTGAGTAGCAACTATATTGGATTTAGATGAAACTTTAGAAGTAGAATTTAAAAGTGATGCTGAGGATGTTTGAGACTAAAGATATTGTGGAGGAAGGAATGGACTTTTGTATTTGAGAAGAACATGGATGTGGGGTGCAATTTGAAGACATGTATCCATTCAGAATCCTTATGTGGGAGCTAAAGAGTATGAAGAGACAGAAGGCTCAGCAGGACAGGAGGAGGTAACCCTGTGGATAGATACTGGGCTGATGGCCCTGGCAGTGGCTCTCAGCTCCTGTCCTGGTGTCATTCCTTTCATGATATCAGAGCATGATATCATTACCAGAGCAAGGAGCAGACCTCCTCCAGACCCCTACTCTGTCCATGCCTTGACTCCATTACATTGAGATATAAATTTCTGATTTTAATAACACGTCCATTCCTTGGTATTTGGTTACAGCAGGAGAAACAGAGGAGGGCAGAGGAATATTCCAACTTCCATCTTCCCAGAGCAGTGTGTAATGATCACTGAAGGAAGTGGGTATAAGAGGAGCTGACAGGACTCAAGTGTGCTGTTTCCCAGAAAGTTAACGAAAACAGTGTCCAAGTTAGCTACGCTCTGCCGGGTGCCTGTTAGGGCTTTCTGGTTGGTTTTGTTTTGATTTTCACATTAAATTTAATTGGGACTGAGCAATACAGTTATAAATTTGTATAAAGGTTTTCTCTCCTTTCTGACTGTGCTCGAATGAAACTTTTGAGTGTTTTTGTCTAAATCAACTTACAGTTTTCCAAATGTATGCCAAAGAGGATGACCATGAGAAGGTTCACATTCTTAAAGCAGGGCTTGTCACTGTGTTTAAAAATACTAAATAGAGAGAAAGAGAGGAATGTAGGCATGACAGGAATTGTTGAATGTAAAAATGTCATCTGGTAATGTATTTTAAAGTCTCTGTGAAGGTCAGAGTCTTGTTTTGACTATTAAAAGAAGCTCAGAATTAAGGGCTTGAAGGATACAACATCAGACAAGGGCATGTGAATCAGAAGATCACATTATAGCTGTATCATCCATAGGAATCTTGACATTCCCAGACTGAGCAATATGATATGTGATCATGGACCTGTGGGGTCTTAGAAGACTGTCGACGGCTGACCCAAGCTCAGCGTGTGCAAATATAAATTAAAATGTGGGGGGAGAAGAGGTGACACATACACGTGTGCTTAAAGGTGTTCAGAAATGCTCAGTGCAGTCGTTTCCAGATACATCCTGAGTAGTGCATATTTATGTGTCTTGATGCTTATTGCATAATTGCTTTTACTTTAATTTAAAATCATATATGAAGTGAAATAGTGAAATTAACTGTGATAAAACTGCATCATCGAATGGTTTATTTTATTAAAAGTAACATTCGAAAACTATTCTGTGAAAGGAAGTTCAAGATGCAGAATTTGGAAAAAGTACATTGTATCTACCTGCTCAAACAAATATGGTTCTAATTTGTAAGTTGTATTTCATTTTAAATATATAAGACTGTCTTCTTTTGGTTGGTAACATTAGAACATGCTTTCTTTAGCATCTGCGACCATGTTGACAGGAGGATGACTGCCTCACAGATACCAGCTTAGAACAGTTTCTGCAACATGACCCAGCAATTCCAATGCACGTAAAATCTGTTCTCTCATAGCAGGAATGTCACAACATCACAATCCTTTTCCTTAGCTAATGGTCTTAGAGGTAAAGGGGGACAGTTTTAGTTAGAAAACAGAAGATGAGTTTACAGAATGATGAGTCTCTAGATCACAAGACTCTGCTGAGAAAAAGGCGATACCCTGGCTTAGGAAAAAGAAAAAACACAGAGTGAATGAACAGCAGCTTAGATTACATAGATCAGACAAGATCAAGTGCAGTGTCTAGATGAAGGCATTTCTCCACAGTGGATACAAAAAGAAGAGTTTAGGAGAAAACAACCCTATTCCCCAACGAGACAGTCGTGTGCAAAGCAGATGCTCCTGAAGACGAGGTTCCCCCAGTACACTACCCACTGATTGCCCTAAACAGAAAAGCAATACATCTCCAAGCAGTTAGGAGAGGCAATATTCCATTGCCGTGGCCACACCCTCTATCATAAACCCTTCCATCTTCTTTTCCTCCTGGGGATATCACCAAAGCAAACATCTGGTGTAGTCACTGCGTTACACACTGCTATGGCCATGTCTTCTCTGCTTCTGCTCTCTGCGTCATTAGTCAACTCCCTCACTACGCACCCGAGTCTCTACACCACCATTTAAGTCGATCAATGGACCAAACAAACCTAGCGAGTACCCCTCCATCAGTGTCTGCTTTGTAGCTCCTTAAGGAGCATCACTGGTCAGGGGCTTGAAGAAGACTCAGGTGAGCTGAACACAGCCCAACACTTCCTTCCTCTATGGATGTTTTTAATCTTCCTGTCTTTGCTAAATACGTGTTGGGACTGATTGCTGACTTAAAACTGTGACTCTTCTTTCTCATTGCCTCTTGGCCAAACGCACTCCAGTGTTGCACATTCTGAAGACTGAGCTGATCTGTCATCTTATACCCTTCATAGAATCATTTCCAATTGCCCAAATATAAATCTTTTCCAGGATGGTGAACTCTCATAGTCACATGTCTTCAGTACAGAAGCAGCATCTCCTGTTGACAACATAACATCTATTTTCATTGGAGTTAGTGCACAGGTATTTGATATCATCACATAATTGCAAAATGTGTTTGAGTGGACCTCCTCTTCCTCATCGCTCCCAATCCCGGCCCTCCTCTATGCCCGTGTCAACCCCCCCGCTGCATCTCTTTCCTCTTTCGTGATATATATGCTTTCTCCCTGTCCTCCAGAAGCTAAGCATTCAAATTTTTTATCAACTCCTCCTAAAGCCTAATTGCCAAATTAGCCTCAGAAAAGGGTCATGGAAGGGACAAGTCTTCATTTTGTCATGGTGTTTACCCTCCATTATCCTGTGTCCAATCTGAATGGCAGGGGCCTACTTTCCCAGTGTTCTGAGTGTCCCCTCATGGATCTGAAAAAAAAGAAACTCTCTATGTTTGGTTGGGAATGGCAGTTGGCCAATTATTCCACTCAGGGCTAAGGGAAATGCTCTTACTCCAGTCATTTCCCACAGCCCTAGAGACCAACCATTTCCTTTGGATTCTGTTCTTAGCTCGATGCTGGTCACCAGGCTCTCTAGACTGAAAAGCCTGCAGATGTTTCTTTATATTTGCTGAAAGATTAACATATAAAAGATGCAGAGTCTCTAAAAGTAAATTTCATCTTTGTCTGGCTTACTCACATTTTCCAGATAATTATGTCTTAGAAAAAGCAGATTTGGTGCTAGGCACATGGCTCAGTCCTTAAGAATACTTGCTATTCTTGCAGGGGACTCGAGTTCTGTCTCCAGCACACATTCTGGATGGCTCACAACTGCTGTGGCTCAAACCTGCACACACCTGAACATACCCACTGTGCTGGATAGTTTCTATTGTCAACTTTATACAGTCTATAATTACTTGAGAAGAAGCAACCTCAGACGAGGAATTTCCCAGATGAGACTGGCCTGTGTCCATGTCTGTGTGGCACTGTCCTGAGTGCTAGTTGATGTGGGAGGCATGGCTCACTCTGGCGGCACTCTCTCCAGAGACAGGGTCTGGGCTCGGTGAGAAAGCTACCTGAGCATGAGGATGGCAGCAAGCAGCATTCCTTACTGAAACCGAAGTTTTCTGCACTAGTTCCTGCCCGGAATTTCATCAGTGATACCTTGTGACCTGGAAGTTTAAGTCAAATTACCCCCTTCCTTGCCCAAGCTGTTTGTGGTCAGAGTGGTTTTTGTCATTGCAACATAAAGGAAACTAGGGCAGCCACATAGAGACATACGTGTACACACATAATTAAAAAACAAATCACTCAGAAGTCAGGCGTGGTAGTACACGCCTTTAATTCCTGCACTCTGGAGGCATAAGCACGCAGATCTCGGTAAAATCAAGCCCAGCCTGGTCTACACAGCAAGTTCCAGGCCAGCTGGGGCTACAGGGAGACCCTGTCTCAATCAATCAATCAATCAATCAATCAATCAATAATAAATAAATAAATAAATTTTTCAAAAAAAGAGAAGCAGATTTATTTTCTTGAAAGATTCAAGAATATTCACGATTTCCCTAGTCTATTACTAGAAGACAATTTAGTGGGATTTTCAGACTCAAAAGGCACTGTAATCATTTGTTTCCTAAGATTTCCAAACTGGGAATTGTTTGCATAGTCTGACTAAAACTCTCATACTTTTTCTGAAAGTTATGTAGCTGTACAATCAAGTTATTCATTCTTTTGAAGATAACGTTTCTCAATTTTTCGATCCAATTATTTTTATTTTATGTGGACAATGTCTTGCTTGCACATCAGTACAACACCTGAGTGCAATGACCATGAGGGCCACTAGAGGGATTCAGATCCCCTGGAACTGGAGTTATAGTTGGTTGCTAGCTGCTAATGGATGTTGGGAAGCAAACTTGGGTCTTTGGCAAGAGCAGCCTGAGCCATATTTCTAGCCCCTTCAGAGAGTAATTTTCATCCATTTATTCCTCAAAAGCATATGAACCTTGCTGATGGCCACTCCTGTCAGAGCCCCAAACACGCCTCAACTCTTCCCTAAAGCTATCTTCACAACTGGAGTCCTTTTCTCTCTTTAGGCCTAGGCCTATGTTTTTAACTTCTGTTTCTGCATCTGTGTGTGTATATATGCCATGTGTGTGCAGGTGTCTGCAGAGACCAGAAGGGGGGCAGGCGATCCCCAAATATAGATATACGCATCTGTAACCCACCTGATGTGTGTGCTAGGAACTAGACTAGGGTCTTTTGCAAGAAAACAACATACCTTTAACTGCTAACCTATCTCTCCAGCCACAGTTGACATTTTAAACTATTTTCTTAATTTTATTTTATGTGCATGAGTGTTTTTCCTGTACATATCTAAGTGTACCATGTGTGTGCAATGCCCACAGAGGCCAAAATAGAGCATTATAGCTCCTTTGGAAGTGGGGTTGTTAGCTGCCATGTGGGTGTTGGGAACACACTGTGTCCTCAGCAAGAGCAGCCAGTACTCTTAACCACTGAGTCGATTCTCAAGCCCCGTAGCTGGCATTTTCCAAGATAGACATTTGATGCTGGCTCTCTGGTTCGCATCTATGAACATCAATTTTACCCTTTACTAGTTAGATATTTACTCACTCATTTAGACCAAGATGGGCTCAACTTGTTTCTAGACACTCAAATTACAATATGAATAAAACAATGATTTTATATACCTAAAATTAGCTTCATAATGGGTGAAGTAGACAGTATTCTATAAATGTGCAATATTACACAGCATGCAGGAAATAGGAAGTGCACACAGTGGGGTTATATGTTGTCCTAAAAAAATCCACCTGTCAGTTTCTTTTCTGAAATTATTAATTGAGCATCTGGTCCTGATGATTCTGTCTTTTGTCAGATTTTTCCTCAGCATCTCCATGGATTGAGGGGTTTCATTTGATGTCTGAAAGCCCTCACAGTAAGTGTTGTGAAGCAAGCCGGGTGTTAAGGGTAAGTCAGGAGTGACTGGGGTGTATGAGGATATGTGTGTGGAGGGGGTGGTAATCAGGGCGAATAGGGACATAAGACATACAAAATAACTGGGGTGGGTGGGGGAATATGGTTAGGGTGTGACTGGGGTAGAGGGGGACTTAGGGGCTCAGGGAGGCTGTTGTTCAGGTCGGAGGTCCAGGAGGTGGGTTATTGGAACAGTGTCTAAAAGGCAGGAAAGGAGTCAGTTGTGCCCAAAGCTGGGCAGTAAGGTCAGGGCCAGAGGATTCAGTAATGCAAGCCCTCAGTACAGATGAAGATGTATGAGGAGACTGGAACTCCAGGGAGCCAGACCGACTGAACGCAGCAAACGATAAGTCGGTGATGTGTGGAAAGATTGCTCAGAAGAGCCAGACTTCTGAAGGTGAACTGCTGGGGTCAGAGCTCAGCTTTGCCATTTTCTAGTAGAGTAATTCTGGGAAAATGACTTAACCCCCATGACTCCATGTCCTCACTTACAAGGGAGACACAGTAGAAGAACCTCTTTGGGCTTTTGAGGGGACTAAAGTTGTTAATTTATATCTAGCACTTTCAGAGGTGCTGTTTCCTACATCCCTGTAATGAGTTATCAGTGATTAAGATCAAGAGTCAGATTGTAAGCTAGTGGACTGTTAGAACTTTGTAAGGAAAAATACCCCACAGAACAATCTCTGTACACCAAAGAAAAGTCTTAAAACGTGAAGATATCCCTGTATTTGGTAGGTTTATATCATTTAGTTTTAAAAGTTTAAAGACAGGATAAACAGTAGTGGTCTGTTTAAGATAATAAAAACATTTTTCAATTAATCTCTTTCTTTGAAAGTTACTAGGTATTCACACAAAACTGATGACTTATTATCCTCAAACAGATTGTTTTGCAGTTAGCCCTGAGCCATTAAAGCCAAATTAAAGTTTTATATCACTTAATATGCATCACACATAATATTGCATACATGAGGTAAAAAATTCACTTATGTGTAAAGTCACACACATACACCACATATATGTGCACACACACATATGCACACAAAGGACAAGCTACAACTAGGCTTTAGAAAGAATGAAAACAGAGCACGTTATCCTTGTTATAGATTCTGTTGTGTCTGCTGAGAGCCCTTCTGTGTGGCTCATTTCTCAAATGGATGCATTCTGGACAGGGGCATTGGAAGGATGATTACAAAGGAGTTTTAACTTAAAACAAAGATTTCACAAAGGCCAGTCTGAACCAATGCAAGCCAGTGGTAAAAATTCATATTGACTTTGTTATGAGATGATAGATGCGAAAAGTAATTTGCAACACAAAACGCCAAATCCACAGTTCACACCTGAGTCCACACTGCACCCTGTTCATTGTAGGGAATTTTACAGCTGTGTAATGAATGGGGTAGCCACCATCATGGCATCTCAGATGGGAGTCAGATGATACCCCAAAACCCTAAATGCCCAATAACTGCTCTCTCCCACTTTACCTCAACTAAGGACACCATAGGTCTGACTTTTTCTGGAAAGTCTTCGATTGGAATCACGTGGTGTAACCCTGTTCAGAGTGGTTTCTCTAGTGAGGAGTAACTATTTGTTTCTTTCCATCCTTACTGGTGGCTTGAGAGCTCAGTTGCTTTTAGTGATGAATACTATGCATATGCACCGACATTGTGTGCTTCAAAGTGTGTGTCCAGCCACCACCAAACACTGTTCTGGGTTCTTCCACATTTGGCAATTACAAGAGTCTTTTAGAACCATCTGGGCAGGTTTCAGAACTAAAGCCTGCTTCTGTGATCTGCCTCCAGACATAATCTCTGAAATCTGAAGTGTCAGGGTATACAAGCTATACTTAAAATTCCCTTTTACATCTTGAAGACAAAGAAAAACAAATGAGCAAATGTTGTTTTTGTTTTTAAATGATGCAAGAAAATGCTTAAAAATAAACAGAAGGCAATGTATATATAAAACATTGTAGTGTTTTATGTTTTCATTGGATACAAATTAATAAATATTTATAAGGTCCTAAAAATTATTCCCTAATCATTAAGGCAGGTAGGTGTAAGGAATTTGTCTGATAAACGTTTTCCTCATACCCTCCTGTTATCCTAATTGCTGTCCTATAATTAAGACTGTACTTGTGCCATCTAGAGAATTCTGATCAGAGGTACAGTGTGCTGTGAAGAGCTCAGAACACAGTTTAAAATTGTTAATAAATCCTTGATGAGTTTGTCATTTCTCTGGTTATTTGGTTTTGTGCTAAATATTAACCATAAAGCATACAAACACCTTTCAGTAAAAGGTAAATAGCCAAATCCTCTGTTATTCTTAGAATCATATGGTGAATTTAACCTCCTCTTTGGGGACAGGCCAACCTTGGTTTGACTGATGGCTGATCATTTACTGGCCCCATGACCTTGAACAAGTAAGAAGAGCTACTGGAGTTTATGGTTAATCATAAATAAGAGCTATTGGGATTCAAGAAAGTAGTGTTTGGCAAAGCTGTCTCTGGTCAAGCCAATTATCAAGACTGACTGTTCCTGTGTTACAAATTCAGTATCAGAATCACTTTTCTCACCTCATTTCAAGTATCTGTGACTTTTGACACAGTGATCACCCCATTGAATCTTCTGTTTCTGCATATTATTTGTTTATGTATCCCACTTTGGAGGATAAGCCTCAAGTAAAACCCAAAGTGACCATACTGGAGAGATATCTATCTGCAGTGGTGTTTACTGGAGCAGGACTGGAAATGCCAGATAAGGAGTCAGTGGAAGTAGCCACTGATGAGCCCTGGGTGTGGTACAGACACTAATGGGAAAGCATTGCACCACAAACAAGAATGAAATCCCGTCATCTGTAGAAAACAGTTGGGCTTACGGAATCTTAATATTAAGTGAAAGATGTCAGACACAGAAAGACATATATCATGTATTGTCTCCTATGTGGAATCTAAGTCAGTCTACGTGAAACAATAAAATTACCGGAACTAGGAAAAACATGTCCTCAACTATATTTAGAAGCTAAACATTTGATCTCTTAAGAAGTACAGGATCGGATTGCCTGGACAGGATGTGGGAGCGTGTGGACAGAGGGTGCTCCTGGGATGCAAGTGTGCCAGCATGGATTGGAACATGAGTAGCTGGTGTTGTATAGCACACTAGAGAAACTACAGTTCACTACGATGAAGTGACTATGTAAAGGTAGCTGGTATAGATTTTCCAGATCTGCAACGCAAGGAAATGACGCCTATCTGAAGCCAGACGCACACGCACACGCACAGTCTATTACTTATATCCCTAATAACAAATCTTGATAGAGACTTCTGTCTCCATCTCCAAAATTTTCTAGAACTTTTTCATCTCAGCATCCACAGTGCCAACCTTTTATCAGCCACCAGTGTTCATTAATTTATCGTCATAGCACCCTGATTCTGTACTCCTCTATTAAAGAGTTATCAACAGAGCTACTAAAATACTTCCTTAAAAGCTTAATATAGGATGGTATGACTCTTATGCTGTATATCCTGAAATAGACACTTCCATGGTCAAGAACAGAATCCACATCCATTTCATGGCTGCTATGTGTCCATCTGACACCTTCTTCTGATCCTTTCTACCTATTTGTGTCCCTGATGCACTGTGTCAGAGGCTCTGCGCTCTGTGCTTACTAAGCTGAGTCAACTCAGCTGAAGATTCTTACATGGAAATACAAGATTGGCCAGGGTTTGTGGGACGTTTTTTCTTGATGCAGGAGAGCCCAGCAAAGTGTGGGCAGCGCCATTGCTAGGCAGGGGGTCTGTACTGTGTAAGAAGTGTAGCTGAATAAACCGGAGGACACGAGCCAGTAAGCAGTGTTCCTCCTCCATCGTCTGTGCTTCAGGCCCTGCCTGTTGTCCCTGTGTCATGAACTGCAACCGGTAAGGTGAACTAAACCCTACGTCCCCAAGTTGCTTGTGGTCAGTTGTCAGTGTTTTCAGTTTTTGTTTTGTTTTTTTACAACTACAGAAACCAAACCCAGGCCCTCTTACTTTTTCTACGGTATCTCTACTAAGCATATCAATCTGTCCTGGATAGCTTTAATGTCAACTTGACACACCTGGGTTGAGGGAGCCTCAATTGGGGAATTGACTCTATTGGACTGGCCTGTGGCCATGTCCATGGGGCATCTTCTTGATGAGTGATGTGGGAGGGCCCAGCCCACTGTGGGTGGTGCCACCCCTGGGCAGGTGGGCCTGTGTTGCATAAGAAAGCAGGCTGAGCAGGGGCCAGGGGAGCAAGTCAGTAAGCAGTGTTCCTCCATGGCCTGCGCTCCAGCTCCTGCCTCCAGGTTCCTGCACTGAGTTCCTACCCTGGGCTCCCTGATGAACTGTGACCTGGGAGTTGTAAGATAAATAAGCCCTTTCCTCTCCAAGTTGGTATTGGTCAGAGTGTTTTGTCACAGCAATGGAGAACAAACTAGGACAGCATCCTTTCAAATCTCTACTGAGTACTTCTCAGCGAGGCACAGGAAGGAGGGCCTCCAATCTCCCACTCTGCTGGTCCCTCTCCAGGTCCCACAGAACGTGCCACCTTTGCCTGCTTAGCTTCTACCTCACAGCAGCTACTGCATGCGCTGATTCAGTGTCTGGTTCCAACATCTTTATCAGCCTGTGACGTGTTCAGTGTCATCCTATGGCTTGGCTCAGATGAAGAGAAACGACCAAGCACAATTTTATCACCCTAGATTTGTTTGTGTTTTCAGGTTGGTAATTTATTTAATTTAGAGGTAGCAGCAGGTGTGTTAGCAACAAGCTTTGTGAGAACTTGAAAATGGAGGGTGGGACTTCGTGTCCACAGAATATGTGGATTCTCAGGGATTAGTCTGCACGAGCAGCGATTTCTGCCTGTGCTGATATGATTTTAGAACACTCATCCCTAGACTGAAACTCCAGCTGACAAGACTCTACAGATAGTATCTGAAGCTCTTAGATGTTTTAAAGACAATTCCAAGATCCTGTGTAACATTCATCCGGCATGCTTATCAGCAACTTTATGGAGATTAGAGAAGAAGATAGACTTCTCTCTCTCATTTCTTAAGGAACAAAAATCTCAATTTTATTTAATTTTTATTTTACTTTTATTTTTTGGAGAAAATCCTATGCAGCCCAGGCTGACCCTGAATTCACAGAAATCCTCCTCTTTCAGCTTCTCAAATGATAAAATTCCAGGAACATGCCACATTTTCCAGCTAAAAGCTTGTTTTAAGCAGCAGTTATAGACTGGGTCACATGTAGTTAACTGTTGGGAGAAACTGGCTTTCTCTTCTTTTGATTTTAATATATTAAAGCAACAGCTATTTTTTGAAGACAACATAAAAAATGACTTTCATCCTTTTTATCCCTCTATTTTTAAATTTTATTACTAGTTATTAAACTATGTGCCACATGATTTGAGATGATTATATCATCTTAAAGAGTTGAGTGATTATTATAATCATTCTTTATAAAGGATGTACTTGTCTCTATAAATAAACTGGCAGTCTCTGTGTGGGTAAGTGGTACTAATTCCTGAATCCCACCTTCACTTACCTGGCCTTCTGCCTCAGGAGGCATGGTATGTTCAACCTATGCAATCTGCACTCCACATAAGGGCAAGGATCCTGACCTCAACTCTTGCTCCTACAGGCAATAAAATGAAGCCAGTTCCCATCCCAGACCTGCTAAGGAGTTTGCTCTGACCTCTCCAGAAAGCTTCCCCACGTGTCTAACAAACCCTTCACCTGTCTCCATGGAGAATACCTGTACCGCTTGTGGAAGCTGAGCCAGGCTGCGTCTGGAGAGCGGGGCTGTGACCCCTCACAGTGGGACCAGGAAGGAAATAAAGTGAAGCGAAGAGATGCCACGGATGACTTGTGGTTTTGGTCTTTTAGGTTTACTCAGTCATAAAGGAAACAAAGCACCACCCCAACAGCATACAAATAATAACTGGTGTTTAGAACTTAATCCATGTATGGAACTCTAAGTGGAGGCATCACTTGGTACAGACATCTGTCATCCATGCCTGCTACCCAACATGTCTCATCTTATGGAGGCTGTGGGGGATGTTCTGTTTCCAGTTAAAAAAAAAGGATTCTACTAACCAAGCTCCCTGCTTTATGGTTTAAAGGGATGCTTCGCATTTTCAAGAACATTAAAACCAAAACAAAACCACCTGCTACACTGGCAATAAAAACTCTCCTGATGATAGACCTAAGGAACAATGAATTTCCAAGCAGCTAGGAACCTTTTGGAATGTACTCTAGCATACAGAATGCATAACATAGTACATTATAATATCTTATTAAGTCAGGCATGTCACAAATTAGGATAAAGGAAGTATGCCACACAAGTGATCATTAGGCATTTAGACTTCAAATTTACCTGGAACACGGTGTATGGATGTGTTCTTCAGTTACTAGAAGCCCTTTCATGTAAAATTCCAGCATAGAAAAGAGTTATTACAGATGTTTCAGTCCGAACAAAAACACTGGAATGAAAATAGAGGGCTTCAAACAAAATTACAAGTTCAACCACATCTCTCTTTGTGGAATGCCTTAAAGAAGTCAAATATGCAAGTTCACATGTAATAAGAAACTGGAGAAGATGGTCAGAGATTGACGGCTCGTGTAGTTCCATAAGCCCCAGAACTCCTCAGAGAAACATTAGCAGACAAGAGATGAAAGCTCCATATCTTCAAAGTCCTAATTATATCTATAAGACGTCCCAGCACTGTTCATGACTGATGAACATTATTCTCCAAATTAATTCAGAAAATGTGAAAATAAGCAAAATGTTTCTTCATAATAATCTTCTCAAATAAAGACATTTTAAATATTATTTCTACAATTAATAAGTTCAGTGCCTTTTAGGACAAGTATCTCAGCGGATATAATTTATAAGGAAAATTAATGAAAAAAGGCACCTTCCTTCTATTCATCAGCGTGTGTAGTTTAGCTGATACAGGAGACTAAGGAGTTGTGTGCTGCTTGCTGAAGAACAGTCTTTATGAGTTCAAAGACTGAAGGAAGAATAAAGGGTTTACAGAAGAATGAACGTGGAAGAGAATTTTGGAAAATGACATAAAGTCTCATCCATAGACTCCCAAACATAATTCTCACAGAAAAACAGGGAAGCAGGTTCTGGTGCCAATGGACTCGAGGTCTTATTCTAAGTGACCAGAGGCATAGGGCTTATAATTCCCTAACACACTCTAAGTGTCAGATCCAACACACTGCCATTTAAATATTACTATGATGAAAGGTCAAGGGAACTGTGACATACTTTACAATTTCCCTTGTCTATGGGTAAGGCTCTATGTGTAAATGATTCTGAAATTTAGATGTATTTACTTGGATATAAAATTTGGAAATAAGGAGGGTCTCATTCTTCCTTAGTTGTTTTAAACCTTATCTTGAGCTAAGCTTGCCAAATTCACTCTCAGGATAAATATTTCCAGTGAAACATATAGTAAATATTTATACCACAAATTTCAATGCAATGAGATTTCTCACATTTTATCTACTGGTTCTGCAGTTGGACACACTGAGCTTTCTCCTCATCTTCTCCCCTAGCTTCTCGGTGTCTACAGGTATCCAGTACCCTGTCCATTTCGCTCCTGCCATTATCTGTGTTCTTTCCGTTTGTTGCCAGCCTTGACACAGATTGTCCGCTTGTGGAACTCCTCCAAATGTTTTTATTCATTTTTCTTCATTGATCTTGTTTTCAACGTCACAAATTTTGAGATAGTCAAACCTTTTTTACTTACAATTCTTGAGATTGGAGTTTAGATGATTAATTTAAATGTTTTCTTATTTTCAAACCAGTGAGATAGCTCAGCAGGTAAAGGTGCCTACCTTCAAGCCTCACAACCTGATTTCGGTACCTGGGCCCCACCTGATTGAAGGAGGGGATCAGGTCTCTCAAGCTGTCCTCTCATCTCTATGTGAATGCCATGGCATTAGCATGCCACACTCCTAGTAAATAAAATGTAACTTAATTTTTTTCTTATTTTTAATGTATACTTGTGATGATTCGTGTTATTCTCTCAAAGCTGTAATAACTGTTTTCCGTGTTCCATGTTCTGATAGCTTCCTTTCTGGGATTTTGTTCTTGTTGCTGTTTGCTTTTGGAAGCTAGCTCTCCCTCTATCGCCAGCTGGTCTGGAACTTGCTATGTAGAGCAGGGTGGGCTTGAACTCAGAGATCCCCTGCCTCTGCCTCCTGAGTGCTGGGATGAGATTAAAGGCATGCATCACCACACCCAGCTTACTTTCTGATACCTTGTTTTTTCATTTTCCTTTAGTTAATTTAGTTAACAGACATCCGGGGGATGGGCTACTTGGGTTCCTCCTGTATGAGGTTCACTGGCCTTGTTGAATATGTCAATGTGTGCTGCAGAATTTGGAAAAATTTCAGAAGTTATTTAGGCAAGTATTTTTTGCTTTAATTTACTTTAAAATTTTCTATTTTTGAGCCTTTCATTGTGAGTATTGTCTTTGCATTATTTCCATCCGTCCCATTTCCACCAAAGCCTCCCATGCCCCACCATGCCCACTCAATTTGTTTTAACATTAATAATAATCAGAGGATAACAAATTGAGAGGGTGAGGGGCATGGGAGGAACTCCTGGGTACCTGTGTGTAGGACTGTCCACTAGGGTTAGACGACCTTTCAGGAGGCTGGTTTTTCTAGAACATTGACTCTCCCTCGTCCCTTGGCAGCCATCGATTGCCTGTCATTCTTCATCCTGAGGTGGAACTCTGTGGCATTCCCTCAGGCCTACAAAAGGACAAAACCAGCTGTGATGCCAAAGTGGACAAGTAGTTTTCTTAAGACGGTCCTCCATTCCCTTTGACATTTCAGACAACTCACAAACATAGAGGGTTCAAATGTTACTGTTGCCCCAAGTTAGGGGCTATTAATGTTCCCTGTGTACACCAGCTTCCCTAATGCTCAGATCTGATGCCTATCAACTAACTACTTCAGAAATGTCTTGAGATTGCCACAAATGAGCAGTCAAGAAGAGAAAATAGAAATAAAACAAACAAAACAATAAGCTATCTGTGAAATGCAGACAATGTAGACATTCTATCTCATGAGAATCTGTTTAATATTCCTTTTAAAGCTTTTGTAGCCACATAACAAAGATTTTTTTTCTTTTCCACAGAAAGTAATATTAAATCCACCATTGGCCAAAGTAGGAAATACCTTACTGTTAATATTATTGATATTGAATATCCAATTTAAATAACGCATTATCAATAGTTAATGTTACAGTTATTCTATTAAGAGTGAAAAAAACTTAAATTTTAAGATAGATTGCAATGAAGCATAAATGCATCATTGCAACTTAACTATTGATCCACTGAATTCTTTGTAAGTTGCTCAAAACTAGATGGAAATAAATGGATACAGAAATTACTAAAAATGGAAGCCTCTGAGTAAACAGACACTCATTAGAGAGCAATTTTCACCTTAGAGAAGAAATTATTGCTCATAGCAAAAGATCTATGGTTTTTGCACTCTAATATATTTAAAGACATGTGTTGAGGACATCAAATCCTGTTTTATTAGCTGTGCTCTGGGAACCAATTACACAAGAAAGAAAGTCAGGTCCTGATTAGATTCAGAGGATTTACTTTTGCACAGAAGTTTGAGTCTTCATCCTAAGCATGGGATCTCATAGTAGGCGTTGTTTGTAAGCACGCATTGCCCCTTTGATCCCAGAGCAATGAAGATAAGGAAAGCACCGATGACTATCTTTGCTTTGGAGCCTCTTGACCAACAATCCTCACCCTGCCTGCTTCCTGTCCCCTATCATAGAAATTCGAAGAGAAAAGACTATTAAGTCTAGAGGTGAGCCTGGCTTATCACTAGGAAAGAATGATACTTACAGTTTAGGCAGCTTAGAAAAAAATGAAATTTGATTATAAGGACTTCAAATACAGAGAACATGACCTTGTATCATGATTATCAAGACAAATTGATGATATACAGATAAAAAATAGATGGAGAATCATATATATATATATTCACAGACATTGCAATGTAACTGTAGACATATATATTTGTAGATGTATAGTTTGTGTGTGTAATTTTATATACATATTGTTCCTAGATTTTTAGAGCATTAGATTAATAGTATATATGTCCCTTAATATTGATATATAATTAAGAAAAAATGTAACACTATGCATCTATGATTATTTCTAGGACTTTCTTAGTTTGTTCAATGTGTGGGATTTGGGTTTGACAAATTTTTCTCACTTTGTCAACCTTCTGAAGGTTAATGAAATATAAAAATCCAATTAAAATGTGCAGAGAATTACCAGACCCCAAGGAGTCTGTGGCGATGCTCAGATATCATAGGAAGCTTAGCATTTCAGAAAAGTATGAACTGAAGTCTGAGTGTAAATCTACTACACAGTCATCAGAGGGCTTTGGGAGTTGCATCTGGGTAAGGTCAGTTTGCTCATCGGGGTAGGCAGCAACTGATGATCCTGGGTGATCTTGGCAGGAAAGCAGAAGGGTGTGGCTACTGTGGAAATACGTCTTTTAAATTTTCATAAATTTAAACACATATCTACCATACAGCATGGAAATTGATAGAATGAATAAGAGATTACAAGTGTGCAACATTCATAGCTGCAATATTTGTAATACTAACAAATTGGAAACAATCAAAATTACTAATGGGAGGTCTATGGAGATTTTAGTGCATTAATACCTGGGAATATTATGAAATTCATTTTAAAAGAAGGGACACTTGACTCAAGGTAAAGAATCTAGACACAAATGACTGCATACTTTAAGTCTCCAATTGTATGCAACTACATAACATAAACGAAACATGACTAGAATTGCCTTCAGAGAACAGTGTATTACTCTGGTAATTGTCTCTTTCTTGGTAAATGTATCACTGAGTGATTAATTTTTCAAAATTCATCAACCCAAATGTTTATGATGTAGGTCTTCATCAATCCAAATGCTTATGATGTGAGTCTTCAGCCTGCTCAATAATATATTTAAAAAGAGAGTTATATGTCATGAATATTAATGGATAGTATTATGATGAGGTTTTCGATCATTATTTTAAATTTTCCCACAGGTGGAAAAAGAATGCATCAAAACAAATAGCTTGAGTTGATTTTCATATAACATTTTCATCACGATATAGGATGAAAGATAATCTAGAAGTTATGAGTTCAATGCAAGTACATTTTGTCATTTTATAGATGCAACTATGTCTATGAGTATAAATCAGTGAACCAAAGAGTAACTTAAAAATGATACTTTTCTTTTATAGAGGAGGCATTTATTTGAGCCTTTGAGATGATCAGCATCATTCTGAAGAACCACAAACCATGTAGTTGGGCAAATAGGTTTTGAATATTGTTGTACTTTATTCCTTAAAAGTATTCCCATTGAAAGAAACAATAGATCTAGCTTGCTATTATCTTTCAGAGTGATTGTATAATGAATTAATACATGTGAATAATTCAGTATAGAGCTTGTTCCATAATATATGTTAAAATAACTGCTTTAAAGATAAACATTTTGTTTAAAAAAGAAAACAGTGGCCATTAGTATCAGGACATTTCAGATGAAACATGTACTTTGGTCATTCATAATTATTTTTCTGCTATCATATAGAACCCTAAATAAAGCCAAGCGGCCCATTGCTTGATCTCCAGTCTAATGTCATGAAGTTTGTTATGAATTCATCTTGGTAGCCAGGACTGTGATGGTCAGGGTTTCCCTTTCACTGACTGCAGATGTGCAAAGAGACTTACAATTCTAAATACATACGGATATCTTCTCACAGATAGTGTTGTCTGTTCCAAAATATTGTTGAGGGTGAAATGCTCTGACCTCCTGGGGCTAGGGCCAGTATGGATTTCACAATGCATCACACTGTTGCAATTGCAGTATGCCCAGATAACACTAGAGTGTCCCTGCTCCATGTTCTAGGTTAGATCAATGAGTCTTAGTCAATTTGTACAAATGCTTGAAACACACACCACACTCAAATTTGTTTAATAATTAATTATTATTAGAAATAAAAAACACAGTTTTTTTTCCAGATCTGTACTACAATCCACGTCATTTAACATCAAGAAAATGAAGGCTTAGATGGTACTGTCTTCATTTCAAAGTAAATAGAAAGAAATTGACAGTTCTGAGACATTAAAAAGTGTGGGTTTTTTTTTCTTTCTTTTTTAATTAGACAATGCTTTAAAGTCTCAAGCTGGTGACAGCAGCCAATAACACAGCGTGATGAAGATGGAGCAGGCACTCGGAGGAAGTTAGGTGGACACCAAGGTCAGATCTTAAAGTAATTCTAAATCCACTAATTATACAATGGCAGATCGGCCCAGTTGAGCTGAACTCAGTTAAGGACAGGATAAAATCAGCAGGGCTGCTTGAAGAAATGTCTCAGTTCCTAAAGAACTTACCGCACAAACAAGAAGACCTGGGTTTGAGTCCCAGAGCCCTCACAAAAAGCTGAGCACAATAGTGCATGCAGGCACGCTCAGCCCTGGGGAGGGAGAGACACGGTCAGGGGCAGATCCAGCTGAAGCAGCAAACCCCGGCCACTGAGAGACCTTGTGTCAAAATATAATTGGACAATACCAAAACAGCTGCAGCTGCTGTTTAACTCTGCCACAAGGGCACGTGCTCGTGCACACACACACACACACACAAATATACATTTTCATCACATTCATACATATGTATACATACATACATGCATACACACATAAGCACATACACTCAGACATATTCATATGCATATACATTCATCACATACACAGTACACATATCAGAGACATACAAACATACCGAGAAACAACCATACATAAATGAATATCACACACAAAGAAACAGACACATACGTACACACAACCATATACATATCACACATATACAAACAGATGTAAACATACATAAACATATATACACACATAAACAAACACACACTCATGGATATATACACATATACACATGTACACATACACACATAAGCACCCATTCAGACACACATAAACACATATACATACACACATTCTCACACATATATTCATACACAAATTCACATACATAGACACATTCCTGCCCATATACATAAACATATACATGTTCATATATACATACACATATTTATACACAAATATGCACACATACACATATTCCTTCATGTAGACACATGCAATCCCACAGATGTACAGACACACTCATATCACACACATGCATATACACATAACACACACATATATCACATACATACATATACAAACACATACGCAAATATACACACATAAATATAAACACTTGTACACATAAAACACACATGCCCACCCATACACACAGGCATACCTACATGCAAATATAAACACATGTATACAGCAACAGATACACATGCATATGTATGCACACATGCACAAGCATACATATGCACACATGTGTACACACATGCATTCACATATACACATAAATACACACACAATGATGAATAACCAACCGTGAAGTTTGAGAACATGAGTCTGTGACTGAGTTTTGCTTCAAACATGGTCCCACTTTTGTGGCCACATCTCAGTAGAATTTTTGCAATGCAAAACATTTGGCAGGCAAAAAATAGATAAAAACAGTCTTCTACATGAGAAGTATAGACTATTAATTGATATTTGTTCATCATTATCTATTTTCTGTATAATATATTATTATCTACATGTTTTAATCACAATTGAATTCCCATTTTTGTGGCCACATCTCAGTAGAATTTTTGCAATGCAAAACATTTGGCAGGCAAAAAATAGATAAAAACAGTCTTCTACATGAGAAGTATAGACTATTAATTGATATTTGTTCATCATTATCTATTTTCTGTATAATATATTATTATCTACATGTTTTAATCACAATTGAATATTTTAAGTTTTACACATTAACAAAATGTATTTATCAAACCCAATCAAAATTTTAAAGTTATATGTATTCTAGCTAGAATCATGTCTATTCAATGCATTTTTTTCCTTAATGATTTCTAATAAGGGAATCCATTTATACCATGGAAATGAATGTAAATAGTTTAAACTAGCAAAATTTAACATTTTCCTCTATGGTACTTGATATTTGAAAAAGACTAGCACTTGTCAAAAAATATCAGAGGAACATTGGTAAAGCATAAATTTGTAAAGAGACAGCTACTATGTCATGTCAGAATATTTATGTGATTGTACTTGACAATTAGCACATTAATAAATTAAAATTAATGTTTATTTTGAAATATCTATTTTTGAAAAACAAAAATTAGTTAACAATATCTTATATATGTAATTTGAATAACATTCAAATAAAGAGTCAAATTAAGTTCATTTAAATATTTTGTTTCTAAACAATTACACACACACACACACACACACACACACACCACTTTAAAATTTCTACGAAGGAGTTATGCTTGTGTGTTCGGAAATTCCAAAGCATACAATTACAACTTATGACTTATCTACTCAGAATTATTTTGATAAAATAATAAAATTGCAATCATTATCTAATATTACACCACTTAATACCTTATCACCAATTTAAATTGGGTGGAAATATAATTATTTAAATGTAAAAGAATCCGTGCACCGATGTAAGTAGAAAATATTACCTGAGTTATGAGTCTACTAAATTGTGTTGTATCAGTTACCTTCTGCTGCCATCAGAAAATTTTAGAAAAAAAAAAAGCAACTTATGGAAAAGAGTTCCAGCGTCCAGACCTTCTGTAGTCTTGGCAGCAGCAGCTGGTGGGGACGTTGGGAACTCACATCTCCAGCACAAATAGGAGCAGAGTGTGAACTGATGTAGGGCAGAGCTGTGAGTCCTCAAAGAGCTCCCCTGGTGACAGGCTTCCTCCAGGGATGCTGTGGCTCCTGAAGTCTGCCTCACCTCCCCAAACAGCACCTCGTACCAGGGACGCATGTTCAAATACCTGAGCCTATGGACAACATTTCCGATGCAAAGTACACTTGTGCCTTCTTGGTTTGCAACCAGTTCAAGGTTTAAAAAAAAGTCCATTACCATGATACATTATATTGATAAATAAAATATTTTATGACCAATGAGAAAAATGTTTATATGTATGATATACATATGTGATATAAATTCTATAGTAGTAAAGAAAATCATGCCTTAATTTTTGTAAAATTTGCAAAGAGTGCAGTGAGTCTCAGATGTTGTAATTTGACATTTCAGTAAAATCAAATCTTTTCTAATTTTAAAAATGAAAATGTTTTTAAAGTTGCTATCTAGTAACTAAAACCTCTAGGAAAATATTCAGTTTCTAAACTTTGGTATAGATAGGCTCAAATAATTTTGTACCTCTTTTTGTCCTCTCTCTCTCTCTCTCTCTCATCTCTCAATGCTCTTCAGCTTTCAAGACTAGTATTTCCTATTTCATTTTCTTCTCCCTTTGTAACTTAGAAGTAATATTTGCTTTTTATCTAAAATATAATTTTCTAAATTGAAATTGAAACAAAAATTTTCCCTAACTCTACTCATTTTTTATTGTTGGTGGTCCACTGAATCTCATTCTATAAACACATTTAAAGATAAAGAAAATACCTTTTAATGATTGTTTTTTTAATTCTGTGTGTATGAATGTTTTGCCTGCATGTAACTGCACTACATGTTCGCAATGCTTGAGAAGGGCCAGAAGAGGATGCTGGATCCCTGAAACTGGAGTCACAGACAGTCATTAGTTGTGATGTGAGTTCTGAGAACTGAACCAGAGTTCTCTGCAAGAGCAGCCGCTGCTCTTAATCACCCAGTCATCCCGCAGCCCCCAAAGAAAATATCTGGGTAGAACCAATCTTCCGTATGTCTGTCATGAGGATATGCCTATTTCAAATATTAATGAAAATTATCCTCCTGCCTCTGTTCTGCTTTTTCTAAATAAAACTCCTTACTACATTTAAGGGGAAAAAAAGTGACCATGTACTGCATGTGAAGCACAGTGTGCATACTGATCAGTGGATACACTGAAATCATGTCATAAAGTCAAAAGAACATTTATGAATTGACCAGAATGGAATAAGTCGCAGATGATCTCAAAATGAGGAGCATAAATACAGTGCAACTGAACACACGTGGGTACAGGAATTCACTTTCTTCTGTAGTGGTGAGCTAGTCGACTGAAGAGATATATCATACCTCCACTCGTTAATTAATGCAGAACATTTAAATTTATAGTACAGGGACTGGCTGACCTTCCTCGCTGGGCAACCCTAAGATTTCATAGTAGCTGGTTGAGATTAGCACTAAAATGTAAGCTTTCAGATCTACAATTAAAAGTAAATTACGGCACTTACATTTTTGTAGTATATAAACTTTTACTATTGAAAATGTATTTCAGTCTTTTATCAGGAAATCGATATCAATAAATTTTATGGGGAGAAGAAAGAGAAAACACATTCAGGGTTCAATTTAGACTCTGTTCGTAAACAAATCTTGAAACCTCACATCGTATATATGAAAGCCATAATCATTTTTATAAAGAAGTCTATACAATGAATTTTACTAGGTGTACACAGTGGGTACTCAGCGTGGTTTTATGTAATTGAGACTCAAGTGTAACTTAATGACAGAATTTTAAAATAAATACCGATTATATGTTAAAGGGCAAATAAGCATTACGCTTAGACAAACTTTCCTAGTTCAAGAGCACTGATATGAACTGTAGTATCTACTGGTGAGAAAGCAGTGCTAATTTTAGCTTCTAATCTTAATGTTCTCAAACAGAACAAAATAGATATAATACAAAATGCACATAAAAATATAATTTTGCTCAACCACATTTCAGTGTATATTGCTGGTTTGTGCAAATTTAAAAGGCAGAGATAAGTGATCGTTTCCAACATATTGGAAACAGCACAGCTTCTTAAGGAATAGCTCTAAAGTTATTAAAATATAAGTAAAATTTAAATTACTATAAATTCTAATACTTAATATTTTTCATTAAAATATGTACTTTTAAACTTGCACACATATTTATATGTTAGTAAATATAATGCCAATTTGCATATTAGGTGTGAAAATATAGCCATGAAAATTTTAAAGAATTTCTGATAGAAGCTGTCTATTATGTAGGAGAAACTTATTTCTCTCAATACTAGTAATCTATGTTGAAAGTGACAGAAAGAAAATATTTAAAACAGGTTTTAAATAAAAAGAAAATTAATAGCTTCATATGATTAAAGGTTCCTGTACAAAGTTAGCATGGAATATTAACCTGAGCCCAATGCTGGTGACCTCCCTTGCTTCCCACGTGAGCTCTACTGTTAAACTACAGAAGGCGGTTCCTTTAGCCTTGACAGAGTACTGTTCTATCTTCATAGCCCAGGAACTGAGATCAGTCACCCTGGCTGACAAAAAAGGCTGCATGTTCTCACTTATAAGTTATGTACAGGAGGCCATAATGCACATGCTAAATTTCATTAAGACAATGAATTACACAAAGTTCATATGTGGTACAGCAGCGAAGTCCACCAGATCACATGTAGGGAGGGGAGAGGGAGGGAATGAGGGAGGAAGGGAGAGAGAAGGAGGGAGGGAGGGAGAGAGAGAGACAGAGAGACAGAGACTAGAGACCTGGAGACACAGCAGATATTTTCCAAATCTCACTAATCCATATAAAAACAAAACATGATTTGAAGAGAAAATGATTTCAGTGATGAGAAAGTTTAAGACAAATAATTTATTAAAACAAAATTACTGAAAATGTGGGATTTGGATATGATTAACCTTATTTTTAATTTTTCTGTTCAATTTTTGGCAACAATAAAGTCAACATAAACAATAACTGAATTTATCCAATTAAGGCCGAAAATATAGATCCAGGAGTTCTGCCAGAGAAACATATTTCTCCTTATTTTTAGTCTAATTTGCATGAAAAAAAATCAGCCACAGGCAAATGGTTTGTTGGCGATCACATAGAAAGCCTGTAGTTTTGACATAGTGTCACCCCTGGAGGAAATTATAATCCATTAATAAGCACAGAACATTGGCAAGAGAGACCACAACACAGACATTGGACAGTTGTGATGTTTTACTTATATTCAGTACTGCTTGATGTTGAAAATATAGAAATGAAAGATAAATATCTTAGAATTTTTAACACACCATTTTTCAATTTTCACAAGTAGGAACTCAAAGAAAACACAATGAATGTGATGTTAATGGTTCACCCAGCAGGGCTGAGAAGCTAGGAACTCTGGCTATACTTTGAAGCTGTTGACTATTAAATAAGAAAATAAAAAGAAATGTGTGCTTGCAGGGGAGTTGAGGGTCTTTAGAATCCAGACTGTATGTTCTCTGTCAACATTGCCTCTTTATAATCCTGAAGGAGATGAGAGGGACGTCACTGTTAAACGTCAGATGATGTCAACAGAGCCACGGGTGAATTGGTTCAGTGAGGACAGGGACCCTGGTGGCCTTCCAGAGATGCTACCATATTCTTTTAAAGCTTTATTTTATTTTAAATTATGCATCTGTATGCATCTGTGTGTGGAGATTTGCATGTCAGGGCAAGTGTCAAAAGAGAGAAAATGAGGGTATTGGATCCCCTGTAGCTATTACAGCTGTTAATGAGCCTCTAGGAGTGGGTGCTTGGAACTGAGTATGGATCTGGAAGAGCAGCAAGGCTTTTTGTTTGTTTGTTTGTTTGTTTGTTTGTTTTGGTCTTTTTGAGACAGGGTCTCCTTGTAGCCCCAGTTATCCTGGAACTCACTATGTAGAAGGCTGGCCTTGAACTCACAGAGATCTGCCTGCCTCAGCCTCCCAGGTGCTCAGATTAAAGGCATGCGCTACCACGCCTGGCAACAGACAAGTATTTTTAACTGCTGAGCCTTTTCTCCAGCTCCCCATATTCTATTCATGATAAAATACTCAGGGGGCAAATGTCAAAGTTTCAGTAAAAAAACATTTCTCTCTCAGTTGCCTTATATAGTAATGTCTAACTTACCTCACATCAAGACAATAGACTTTTGAGTCTGCTGAAAAAGCATATTTAATACTTGGTGATATTGAGACATTTTCTTTAAAATGATAGGAATTGAAATTAAATTTCCATTTAAGAAAAGAGGCTGATCATGGTACAGACATCTTTAATCCCAATAATGGAAGAGGCAGGTAGATGTCTGGGAGTTCAAAGCCAGCCTGGTTTAGATTGAGCATTTCAAGTAACCCAAGGATTACATAGTAAGTCAGTCTCTCTCTCTCTCTCTCTCTCTCTCTCTCTCTCTCTCTCTCTCTCCTCTCTCCTCCACCCCCCCATATCTCATTCATGTTGT
>NW_008328543.1:990983-1032902 GCF_000622305.1 Nannospalax galili
AAGAAAGGGAAGTTGGTAGATGATTTAAATATTGCCAGGAAATTTGGTGAACATCTTTAACCTCTGTATTAGGGAGGTTGAGACAGGAGGATGCCATTAGAACAAGGACATTCTGGGAATATAGTGAGTTCCTATCTCAAAAAACATTAAATTTTACAAAAACCAAAGCAAAACAGTTAGTAGGTGACCTTAAATATGAAAGTATCAGAAATTTTGCAACTTGTTAGCCACAGGGTCATTATGGCTTTAAAGAGTTACTAATCTGAACATGCATAAGATGGCAAAAGGCAGATGTTAGCCATTTCAGTTTGGTCAGGTAGACATCAGTAAGTCTCTAATGAGCTCACACTCTGGAGTTTAAACTTATTCTCAGATGGAGTCAAAGCTTTCTTAGTAAACCAAGGAGATGATTAGATGACACCATGGAGATTAGATCACACCATGGAGATTAGATGACACCACAGAGATTAGATGACACCACAGAGATTAGATGACACCATGATGAATTAGTTTTAAGGAAAAACTTTTTATTTTTCAAACTGACATAATTTTCTATAAAATTGTGATTCATAACAAAAGTTACCTGATATTTATTAAGTTCGAGTTGTTTCTTACATAATATTACAGATAAATGGTGCCCAAAGAAAAAATCTGTAATCCAAAAATATTTTAAGACTTTGAGAGGGACCAAGCACCAATATCAAGGGAAAAGTCAAAGACAGAATTCTGAGAGAATGTACATTCTACCAGCATCACAGCAGGAAATTTTCCATTGATAGTGAAGGAAATAAATAGGGTCTTTTTTGTTTGCTTGTTTAGATATATTTATGGTTATTCCAAAATATACAAACTCTCTGAAAACCTGGATAACAAGTGTCAAAATTCAGATATTTAAGGCAATTTATTTCATGTGTAGAATATTACCATCGGCATTTAAGCACCATCTTATAATCAACATATTGGTATTTCTAGAAAGATTTGCATAATAATACCGTCCAGCTGGGAAACTAAGCAGTTCAGGACAGAATTTTGCATAGGATGGATTAGTACTAGGGTTTTGTTGAGTTTTGTTTTGAGGGTTTTTGTGGTTTATCTTTTGGTTTTTGTGTTGCTATTTGGAGATACAGGCTCACTATGGAGCCCTTGCTCGCCTGGCACTTAACTTGTAGCAAAGGCTGGACATGACTCAGTAACTCTTCCTTCTTCAGCCTCCAGGAATTCTGGGATTACAGATGTGAGTCACCACATCCAGATTTGCATTTGGTGGGTTATTTTAACTTGTGTTATTGAATTTATCTATTTATTCTCTCTCTCTCTCTCTCTGTGTTATTGCATTTATCTATTTATTATGTGCCTCTCTCTCTCTCTCTCTCTCTCTCTCTCTCTCTCTCTCTCTCTGTCTCCTGTTAGTTTGAGTGGCATATGTCATGGTGCACATGTGGAGTTTATAGGACAACTTTCAAGACCTAGTTCTGTCCTTTCATCATGTTTTCCTGAGGGTTCAACTCCAGTCATCAGAATTTGCTGTATTCACTGAGCCATCTCACTGGGTTTGGTCATTAATTGTTTAAACCTATTCTTAGGATATTTTATTAACATTTAGAACCCTAAAAAATCGTAGACCTGCAATTGTTTAATGAATTTTAATTGGGTCATAGGCGGTGATGGCAGAGAGAGGGAACGGGTTCAGGTGCTCTGAAGAGCGAAACAGACGCTCAAGATCTTCGAGATCATGAACGTGAGGATCAAGGGTTGAAGACGCTGAAGATCGTCACCAGTGTCCTCATTCCCTGAGGTGACATCGGTCATGGGGGGTCGGGGGTGAAGGAGGACAGCGTAGGACAAAGCCAGCGTCAGAGAACGTGCAGCTCCCTGCAGCCCTGGCAGGTGTCTTCCCTCCTGCTGGGGAGCAGTCAGCTTGAACACAAGAGTCAGCTCACCTCCACATGCACAGCGGCTGCCCATCACAGGGACGTGCTCACGTTTTGCTTCTGTGGGTGAGTTGTCATAAAAGGTGAAACTAGGTAAATATCCACGCTAACCTAACCACCTTGTCATTGCCTGTGAGCCCATAAAGTCAATGTCCAGCCTTCCCCAGGCTCCTGTGGGAGGGGACCCTGAACAACTCCCAGCCTGTGGTGATCTGTGAGCCCAGCCTTCCCCAGCATCCACTGCTCAGGTGCAGCTATTCTCAGCATAAATGCTCAGGCTTCCTGGGACGGATAACTTTTTATCCTCTACTAAATAAAAAATTTACCGACTTTCCTTCTGTTTGTCTATAAATTTTTATTGACGAGACCAGGAACCTGAGCAGAAAGAGGTACAACCTCCCTATTTGACTGCCCCACAACATTCTAGAGAATAAACAATACTTTTAAGACGGGTGAAAGAAACCAAATAAACAGAGAATATCAGGAACAGAGACCTAATTAAAAGAGGAAAGGGTCCGTGCACTGTTCTTTGCACAGTTTAAGAGGGCAGAAGGGTGACATGCTTGGCAACGTGTTCAAAGTGACCCAGCTGGCGCAGAACTTCTTGCTTGGCTGGGGCAGGCCAGCTACACAGGATGTCCAGCACCACAGTATATCCTGGGTTAGGAAGGATACAACACGGACTCATTCTCAATGTGCTGAGGCCATTTGTTCTGAAGGCCATTCTGAGTATGTAGAAAGGGGGGGCTTGTAGAAAATCAAATTTCATTCCATAATTCCACACAGTGCGAGGGAGCACACAAGAATTTCTAGGATACTGGGGCTGAAGAGATGGTTCAGCAGTTAAGAGCACTGACTACTCTTGCACAGGACCCAGGTTCAGTTCCCAGAACCCACATGGCTGCTGACAACCATCTGTAACTCCAGTACCAGTTTATTAAACACAGTCTTTTGGCCTTCCCAGGCATTGGCCACATGGGTGCACTTACATCCATGCAGACAAAACCACACATACAAAAATAAAAATGAGTTTTAGAAATGAAAATAATTTTTAGGGTACTAGTTTGCAGCTCTTCCTCTGAAGAATTCTTCAGGCACTTTGTAAAATGTATGTGAGCTGTCAACGGTAGCTGCTCTGTCACCTAGAATCACTGAAAGAATTGTTCTCAGACTGCAGGACAGGTCGGGAGGGGTCTGTGCAACTGTGTCCTCACATCTCAGGAGGCAGGTTGGTGATATCCTCTTCGGATCACTACTGCCCTGTCTTCTTTCTCACAGCCACCAAATGTGACAAGTTTGCTCTTGGCAGTGGGGGCAGGGAGGTAGTGTGCCAACAGATAGATGAATTTAGACAAAGCAATGTGTAGACCATAATGTTGCAAAATAATTCAAGATTTACAATAAATTGGTTCAGCATAATACATATAAACATGATGGATTATGTGAGATTCTAAAGAATGTGTGCCTAAATATCACTCGTAGTTTTTTTTTTAATTATAAACATAAACAGTATATTTCACTCTTTACTTATTATTATATATCAGAATATAATTTATTATTTTACTTTCTACATTCTTTCTCTTTTGTTATGAACAAAAGTGTTATTTTGAGAAGATATAAGGAAATGTGGGAGAAGGAATGTGAAATTAAGCCTCCACATCTAGACTGGTGTTTTTTATTGAGATCCTTGGAGTTGTATGTGGAACTGCCCACGGATACCCAACATACCCAGCATCTCTCTCAAGGCACACTGGATGGCACAGCACCCTAGCTGTGTCACTGAAAATGAATAGTCACAAGTCCTAAAATGTTTGGTGATATCAAATTACTATATATACTTCAAAGGAAAAATGAGATGTCATTGATTTTTGACAATCTTCCAGAACATGGATAATTTTCACAAAGGCTCATCCATCTGACTCAGATGATGAGTTGAATCATCACATGAAAAAGTCCAGAGATGAGGAATGCATGAGTCAAGACCAATAAACCTAGGAAAACTAGCAGGAGAACAGGTCCTTCCCCTGAAGTTAATACAGTCCCTCCACACATACGATAGTGCATGCCCAGGAAGCTGCACTGCTGTCTATGAATTCAGCCAAGTAAGCTTCAGCTGGGAACTAAATCTGCAGAAAATGACACTTCAGATGTGCGCTGATGCTGAAGTGTTCCAGTAATGCCGTCAAGGAGCACTGAGCTTTAAGATCTGCCTTTTCTGCCAAGACTTTGGGGATACATTAAGAAAATATCTACCCCGAGGAAAATTAATGCCACTAGTTGCATCATTAGTAAATGAACTGGCGAAACCATGGAGCATGTGACTAGTACTGACGATTGATCTTTGCAGCTGAAACCACCACAGTCTGTCCACTTGCCCCTCAGGTTGGATCATGAGCAAGGGCTGCATTTGGAACTTTGGTCCACCCAAGTAGGAGTGTGACATGGTTTAATCTAATATCTCATAAAGCTAAATTATTTTACATGTTCAGGGGAGAATAACTGTCTATTCTTTGCATCAAGAGTTTAGAATCCAGATGTTAAATACATCTCTAAGCAGGCATAGTTCCTCTAAGGAGTAGGATGAACTTTGCCTACTGATAGTATCATCTTCCCTCTATGTCAGGTTTGCCAGGCTAACAGAGAACTACCAGAGGGGGCCCAGAAAACTTTGCTGCATCAGCCAATCAGCACAGCTGCTGTGATGAGTTGGCTCAAAGGTGATTGCGTTAAAGCTAACTTCAGTAGTGATCTATCCATGTGACTTACCAAATGTATACTGAAGGCAGACCTTCCTACCATGATCTCAAGGAAAGTCTCAATATGATGTCACTAAAGCCCTTGGCCAATCCTTGATTGAAGTTTAAAGAGGAATTCTAGAATTTTGGAAACTCAAGGAAATTGATTTACCATGATATTCATGTCAATCTAAGTTACATATTTTATTTTCATTTTAAAGAATCTTTTGAATTTTATTTGTATTACATTTTAAATTTTTTGAGTTTCATACATCATTTCTACCCTCATGAACCCTGCCAATACTTTCAATATCATCATTCTCTCAATTTTGTGACCTCCTCACTTATCATTATTGTTACATATATACATAAATGCATGCGTATATATATGCACACAAATATAATATACAGAGGCCATCTTAAGATGTGAAAATAGTAACCATTTACAAGAGTAAATGTATAGAGTAAGCTAAACAAATTATACATACTATTTAAAATATTAGTAATTTTTATATGCTAACCTCAGAACAATTCATATCTAAAATCATATACAAATAAATAGATATTATATACTTCTTCTGGAGTGTGCATTGAATAATTTACAGAATAATTTTATATAATTAGTGGTGGTAAGTGCTAGGTGTGGCCTTCTGATCTGATCTGTGAATACTAATTTTAGGTTGTCCTAATATGGAATACAGAGAGATATAAGATGTTAGTTAAGTGGCAGACAGTGGGTAGAGGAGACTATTAACCATGTGACACAATTCACACTTTCAGGATATCTTTCTTACCTTGTAAGAGAAGGCCTTCCCCTCACCCTTAATGATCCCAAAGCCTCCAGAGCCAGCCACCACAACCAACACAGAAGTCCTGTCCATGGCCAGGCTGTCTCATTTAACACACCTCAAATCTTCTTGTCACAAAAACTGTATGACAGTCAATCACAACCTGATGGGCTCAGAGGGACTAGGGTCAGAGAGAAAAGCTTCTGAAGTGAGGAGTGGATGGAATCATTAACAAGGTGGCACGTAACATCTGACTGAATTTAGGCCAGGAGGAAAAACACAAACTGTACCAAAGATATTGCCAATCACCTTGGATATTTCTCTAGATGGTATTGATTATCTCAAGAGTTTGAAGAACAGCTTTGTATACCAATACACACATATGTGTGGGTATATCATGCATAAAACAGGTGAGACAGAAAAGTAGGTGTGTGATGAGAGGGAAAAAAAGAGCACTAGTGTTTTGCTGTTGATGAAGCGATTTTTAAAAACTACCTCATTTGAGCCTTGTTACAAAACTGCACGGTGTGAAGGGCAATTATTATTATCCTCATTGTAGAAGTGATGAAAGACGATGAAGTCCTGTGTGGCTAAATGACTTTAATACAGTCAAATCACCAGTAAATGGTGGTTTTGGGATTCTATTTCAGATCTTCTGACAGCAAAGCCCTCTGAAGTTTGATTCCATTTTCTTTTATAATGCTCCACTCATAAATAAGTATTAAATCTAAAAAGATGCTAATACAGTTTCAAATGGAGACACTCTTGCATATTTTATCATATCCATCTTTGGCAGGTTCCATGGGTGTCTTTGGATCTGACCCATCCTCGCTTTCTCTCAAAAGACAATTGATTCCCCTTTTCTCACTCCATAAATTTATCATGTTATATTTATCAGTGTGTGGAATGTGTGTGATATAGACTGACTGAAATCATCTTTCATGTTTCTGAAAAGGCTCATAAAATAATTCAAGGTCCCTGCGGGAGACTCTGGGCATCTTCAAAGCCACTGAAGGATCTATCTTCTCCTCTGTCCCCTCTTCTATGAACAAAGGCAGATGAAGGTCTCCCTGTTCCCCTCCCACAAAAGAGAAGCTGCCTTTTGGAAGTCTAGCTCTCCTCCGGGGAATAAGGGTCCCACTGTTGGAGCAGCCTTCCCTGTCTCATGGTAAGCTTGAACACATGACTGAGATGGCAGCAGCAACCTCACCCCCAACAGGCAGCTGAGGGCAGTCAGCAAAGGCAACCGACAGGCTGGCACTGCTGAGCAGCTCAGCACCTGCTGGATTCTGGGTCAGTTTTGCTGGGGAGCAGAGACAGCAGGATGTCATGAGTTATTGTGTTACATTCTCCAAGTACTGAGATGTCCACGGAGAGCTTTGTATGTTCCCTGAATGCTCAGAATGACTTACCGCACCTAACAACTTAAACACATGGTATAATCAACATCATGAGTTGCTGTGAACACGCTCTCTTGGCCTGAGGACACTTACTTAGGCTTCCTTTCTCATTGACTAGCTGGTGAGCCACCCTGCTGGCACCCTGCAGGGCCTGGCCTTTGTGTGGTATTAAACGGCAGTGCCTTTCAAGTACACTGCTGGCACATACTTTTCACTTGCGGCACACAGCCCCAGACATAGACTAACGGAAAAGGAGCACATTGTTACCAGCTTACCTCCGCCACTCCGATTCTCTCTCATGAAGCAATGACTTACCCCCAAGTCTTGTCATCTTGGCACAGTCTGCTGAAGTCTACCTTAATCTTTTCAATTTTTTTCAAACAATTATTACTACCTTTAATCTAGTGTGTGTGTGTGTGTGTGTGTGTGTGTGTGTGTATGTGTGTGTGTGCCACAGCATGCATGTGGAGATCAGAAAACAGCTCGTAAAAGCTGGTTCTCACTCTCCATCGTGTGCACCCTGGGGATCCAACTGAGGTCATCAGCTTTGGCATCAGTGACCTAGATGTCTTAAACCACATCACCGTCACCACCTTTTCAAGTTTATACGAACTAATATCTCTAACGGGACCCTTGGATGATTCCCATAACCAAAGTCAATTTTCTGTTTTAATCCCCTTAGAAAGATAGTGAGCAATATGCAGTATTAATGCCTCAGGGTTTGCTCTAGTCCCCTCCTGCCTCCCCTGCAATATACCTCCATCCTGCCAAGTTGACTCTACATCTCCCTGTGGGCTAGACAGGACCTGCCTGTGCTGTACTCTCCCACCACAGACCTGAAGATGATCTGATAGACATAGTGACCAGGGCCAGAGCTGATTTCTTTGTAGCAATCGATTCACAGCCTCATTTTTCTGTCTTGCAGACATATAACTCCCCCAAATATTAGTGTAGTCACCAGAATAGTTTTCCAAGCAAGCTTAACTCTCAGGGAGTTTTCTCTATGAGTAAGAAAGATGTTTTTCACCATAGGTACATCTGAAGTTCCCACTGAGTACTGTTCAGAGGTCACGGGAAGTATAGGATCCAGAAGGATCCAGGCCTTGATTGCTTTGAGAAAGTTTCCTTGGGACAAGGACACATTGCTCTATAGAGACTCAGGCTTAGATTTATAAAGCTTGCAACTTGTCTAACCCCAGAGGGAGTGTCTCCAATGGCCACAAGAGAAGTAGCATGGGAGGCAGTAAAAACTACAGTGACTTCAGCATCATAGCCTTACTCTGAGCGCCATCTCTGCCGGGCTAACACAAATTAAGCTTCTACAGGAGAAAATATCTGAGCAGTAAAGACTGAGACTTTGTGGATCTGCAGCCTACATTGCTGTTTGATGACCTCATTCAGACTAGTGCCATCTCTGCCGGGCTAACACAAATTAAGCTTCTACAGGAGAAAATATCCGAGCAGTAAAGACTGAGAACTTTGTGGATCTGCAGCCTACATTGCTGTTTGATGACCTCATTCAGACTATCCATAGAAAATTCCCATTTGATGATTTCATATCATTATATTTGGCCAATGATTTTTGTCCTTAGCTTGTTGATACAGCTGGAAACAGTATTAATATTTATAAACTTTAATTATTTTAAAATTTACCCACACTACACTTCAGGACATGAAATTTGTCTGTCTTCAACACCTTTTTCAATTATCTTCACACTCATCAAAAAATGTAATCATTATTTTAAAGCATTACCCATGATCATTTGCATGAATAAATGATCAGAAATATATTGTCATTGGGAACTTACTGTCCATAGACATTAAGTTATGATTGAAACACAAAGCTTCACCTGCATTTCAAGACGGCTCGCACCCCACAGTAACAAGCTTTCTGCACTCTGAAGACTGCAATCAATTTTAAAATTTGAACTTGTTTATTAAATGAATTATTTCAAATTGTGCTTTTTAAATTTTTATCAACTCTTGTATAAAACAGCATTCAAGTAATTTCATGAAATCATTAAATATTCCTGTCACTTACTGCTTTCATTTCTTGCTGCTCAAATGTATGTGAGTTCAGGGCCGACCCATTGGGACTGGAAACCTATCAGGGAACTCATAAGTAGAGAAAACCGAGTCTTCCTCTCTTGGCAGCTTTTGATTGTCCATAGCTCCTCACCTCCAGGTGGAACCTAGTCTTGAACCACTTTTATGGATTTCTACCTGTGATTCTACTTCCATTGACTTAAACTGTGAGAGATGCTAAAAGCCTTTCTTCTGGTTTTCACTGAGGTTTTTGTTGGACAAATTTTATCTTAGCTACCATTTTGTTATTCTAAAGTTCTAAAGCCATTTCTGCAATAAGGGCATCAGCCTTGCTTCAGAACACAGAAAAGAAAATGGATTTTTATCCAGAAAATGTCAAGCTTGTGTCCTTAACACTCAGCTGTGGTCTTTGTGTGCAGCCAAATTCAGAAAGAGCAGCCGACTTGATACTCCATAATAGACGCAGGGTGTCTCCCAAGTTGCCACCAGAGTGCTTTCCAGGACACTGAGACAATCAATGAAGAATAATCTAAACACAGAAAAGTCGGTGTATTTCAAATGTGTTTAAGGAGAAACCACTCCCATTCCACTCTTCCAGAGAAAGCTTTCTGTATACTCTCTGATGAACTCTGCTCCTTCTTTCTGGCTTAGATTCAGGAGATATAAATAAATTTACATAAGAATTTGGAAAGCACCCATGAACTAAATTCGAGGCACAATAAATAAACTTACTGAGAAATATAGACCCAAGTACCTACTTTTTTGTAAGGAGAAAAGAAAATCCAAAAAGCTTACAATGTTATTGAAAATTGTAACCAGTGCCTACCTTGCTGTCCTGTCCCTCTGTCCTCCACTGACCAGTGACTTCAGTTCCTTTATGTGAGGGATGTTTCCATAACCCTAAAGAGAGAGTTACTGATCAGCATCACATTAAAAATGAATTTGCTATGTGCAGAAGATGGGATAGATTCATTTTCTTACATATTATTGCTATTCCTGAGATAAATTGTTACAAATACTGATGAGCAAATCTTGCAATCTGAAGCAAAGTTTCTAGTCAGAAAAATCTGAATGTGCTGATTCAGACCTTGACACTCAACATGTACACTACCACCCACACTATAGGTAATATTGTACTTAGAAAATTTACTTCTACTTCCAAAGCTCAATGTGATCGGAGTCTGTCCCTAATAAGAACATGTTCTTCATGGAAGGCAACTTAAAATGCATTCTTGTATGGTGTGGCAAATAAATTCAACCGTACAGTATGAGAGCTAGCTCAGAGTCTGCAGGTGTAGCTCAGCGATGCAGCTCCTGTCCAGCACGTGCAGGGCCCTGGTCTCAACGCTCAGCTTCAGCAAAACTTCTGTAAAAGTTTACATTTGAGTCTGTTTCCAAAGGTATTTTGTTTTTAAACATGCATGGGTGTGTGTCTGTGTGTGTACATGTGTGTGCAGCACCTGTAGATGCTAGATGAAGAGGTCAGAGCCCCTGGAGCTGGAGCTACAGGGAGGTGTGAGCCACTTGATGTGGGTACTGGGAACTGAACTCAGGTCCTGTGCAAAATCTGTGAGCGCTCTTAACCACTGAGCAATCGCCGCAGACCTTCTATCTAAATTTTGATTGAAAATTTGATGATCTGCCATTGTTACCATAATGTCAATTTTCTCATAGGTTCTTTGGTCAAGGCAAAACAAATAACCTTATAGCAATTATTTCTAGAGGGATATGACCGTCCTCACAGTGAGCCAACAGCCCTAAACTAATCATACATCTTCTATAAAGATTAGAATTTAACACAGAAACAGATGGAAAAGCTTTAGTTTGTAGCAAACGTAATCATTGTCTGTGTGTGAAAGGAAATTTTTTTCTAAGCTGCTGTAATTATTTATCAGTGTCACTCCCTGCTGCAAACACTCATCATAAAACCGAAGGATTTTCTTTCAGGCTGAAGCAGGAAATTTATAAATGAAGGTGTGATCTTTGTGTATATTTTTTTTAAACAATTTTGACTTAGTACAAGCTAGAAAACCTCGTGGCGGCATCTTCCAGGAGAGTTCAGTGCCTGCCAAAGTGATTAATGCAGGACTTTCCCAGAGCTAAGGGATCACTTTGCATAGTAAGATGCTTGGTGAATGGCCATGCCAGGGTGTTGGAGTGTTAGCAACAATTATGATATCAGGTTGAAGTCGTAAAAGGCTTCTACTACCAGAAGGCTACAGTAACGTCACCAAATCATTTTCATACAGTTCAAGAGCAGGCATCTCCTCATGTGCACCTCCTGCAGAGAGAACTATCCAGAATAGGTCCCTCTGAAATTATGCCTTACATAATTTTAGCATGCAACAGAATATCAAAGGTGCAACAGGTAGAGGTGGAAACCTCTACATGTTCAAACAATGATCAAAATTAAACATTGTCCTATTAAAGGATGTGCTTCTTTTTGATTGTCTATGTTTGGGAACACCTTTATTGAAAAAGGCATTATTTTTCTTGAGATATGGCAAGAGCTTCATAAGCTGTGACCCGAGTTGCAAAACCCCAAAGCAAAATTTGTCCTATGCAAAGTTAAGCAAAATCAACCAAATCATAGTCACCGTGGCTACGTGATTACTCTGCTTCAGATCAGAAAGCATCCTTCACAGGGGAATATCCGTTTCCCTATAGTTCACTGAGGACAGGGGCATGTTTGAATTTTTCCACAGGATTATTTTGCTGTGTAATTGTTAGTAACAAAAAGATAGCTGTCCAATGTCATTCTTTACATCTTTGTGATCCACAGAATTTGTATGGAAACTGTCAGAGCTCAGGAAAGAAGGACCCCCTAATACCATGTATGTAGAACAGGGGTAATAAGACCCCAGTTTGCATCTGTGTTAAAACAATTGCATGTGTGGGAAAGGGTGTGCCTGAATCCTTAACACGTGAGGACTAGGAAGATCACCTGTATATATCTTTCTTAAACGATTTAAATAGCATACATGACTATCCAAATTTTCTTCTCTCTTCCCTAAAATTAGTCTCTTACAGCTATATTTACCTTAATAGTGAAAATTCATGAAATGTTATTTAATCTGTGTTTTTCAAATTTTATTTAATATTTTTATGTCTATAAGTGTATTGCTTGCTTGCCTGTGCACCCATGTTGTGCAATACCTGTGGTGGTCAAAAGAGAGCGTTTGATTCCCCTGGAGCTGGAGTTATGGATGGTAATTGGCTGATCTGTGCGTGCTGTGAATCAAACCCAGGTCCTCTGCAAGAGCACCCAGTGCTCTTATCCACTGAGCCATCTCTCCAGCCCTGTAATTTTTGTTTTATAGAAACATTTGCAATTCCCCTAATTTCTTTCTGTTGCTGTAATAAATACCCTGAAAACAGCAACTTCAAGGGAAAAAACACTTAATTTGCTTACAATTCTAGATTACAGACCATCACTGGGCGGGAGTCAAGGAGGGACCTTAGAGCAGCTTGTCACATCTGCCCACAGTCAAAGATGCCCAGTTCCACGGTCACCAACAGAGAGAGGACAGATGGGCTCATGCCCACCTCTCAGGAGGCTTTTCCTGTTCTTACTCAGCCCTAGACTCCAAGCAGAGAGAATGGTCCTACTTAATCAGTGGGTCCTCCCATCTCAATAAACACATCTCAGAAAATTCCTCACAGACAGTTACACAGGCCAAATTTACCTAGACATTCCCTCACTGAGATAGTATTCCCAGATGATTCTTGATTGTGTTGACCACTAAAACTTCCATTCACAGTGGTGAAAGGATTTATTGAATTAAATAACAAAATTGTGAATTTTGTCAATTTATCAATTACTTTCTACTTCATACTCTCTTGTTACAGACTACATGTTGACTGTAATTCTGTCCAATATGATGTATGAATTTGTAGTGTGGCATCATCTTGCCATTTGGTGGATAAATTAAAATTTTACACACTGAAACACTATTTTTTTGGATTCATTACTTGTCCCTTAAATTGAAATTTTCTTTCTCCGTAAAGATTACTAATATTCAGGTCTCTGTACTTTTATGGCACAATATACCAATATATTTAACCCATGTGATCTTGATTTCTATTGTGAGCAGACCTACGTGGATGCTGGGAATAGAAATTGAATCCTCTGTAAGACCAGCAAAACTCTTACACTGAGCCATCACTCTGGCCCCTGTTTTATCAGGAGAATGTATCAGTATGCTTATAATTAACATGGTAACAGTATTTATAATAAAAGTAAATACTTTCAGCCAAAGTACTCTCAGAAACCCAAAAATGAACTAAAATGCATAAAGGAATCTTGCTCTCAGAGATTTTTCCCAATGTGGGAGGTAAGGGATTTGTCTACGAAGAATTATACTTTATGCAGAACAAGATACATTGCTAGAATATTTGAAAAAACTGATGAGATTCAGGGAAAAAAAGTTTAGAAAGAAGCCAGGAGATGGCTGCCAACACACTGGGAGTTTGGACAGAAATTTGCCAGATGATAAAACCATCAAATGAAGTGTAAAGAAAGATGAAGTCATAACCCACAAACATCAAAGAGCCAGAAAAATATACCATGAGACTGATAACCTGCAAATACTGTCGCTTAGCTCCTGTTGTACAAGCTGTGGAGAGGAGAATTTGAGATCATGTAGGGCCTGACTGACCAGCCTGGACACCGTTCCTGTGCCACAGGACGTGGTGGAGTACCAGCTCCAAGTGAAGATCGACCCCTATGTGCATCAGGGAGATGAATGTCCAATTAACTATGAACAGGAATGAACACACCCACCCATTCCTCAGTGCAGACCTGCCTGATGTACCACCTGTCACAGACCAGCCTTCCGAGTCCTGCATCCACAGAAAGAACTGGGCTCAGTAACTCAGGGAAGATTAATGTCGTAAATTAGACCAAGAGGTGTCCTTCCAAAGTGACAACCACCACAGGAGATATAAAACAATAGGTTCTGAATGTGGTTGCTTGTTCTAAACTTGTCCTCGGGGCAAAACAAAAAAGTAATAAAAGAGATTTGATTCCATTTTGGATACAATACCTTTTTAAAATTCATATTTTGGTCACAAGTTTCTGAAAGATAAATTAACCTCCATGGATAAATAACCCTTACTGTGGACGCGTGGGCGTCTTGTACCTCTTGTCACGGGTGAAAACGTTTGAATTATTTTCATCTAACACAGACCCATTTTGCTAATCCCATTTCAGACCACGGGGACACGGTCTTTGATGTCACTGTCCGTAAATTCTAGACGAGGGAAATGACTTACAGAAAAATTAACGCAGGAAAAGTAACTCTGAGGAGGTGGGGGGACGACAGCTTTGAAGAGATTACATCAGGTCAGAGCACACCCTGCCCGGTGCTGTGGGAATGGGGTTCACAGTGGATCTTGGGCAAAGAGGACTGAGTTAGCAGGTACTTAAGTAGCCCTGAAGTGTACGGAGAGCAGAGGGAGAGGATGGACCTCGTCAGGTGGAAGGACAGAATAGATGAATGTCATCAGCGAACAAAGGAAGCCCAACATCCAAAGATATGATTCACTTAATGCTCACAAGCAAATTTGCTATTTTTAGTGTCAACTTTAAGGTCATTTTGAAATAAGGTTTAAAAAAGTTTTCCATTGTAATACTTTGTGACTGTAGGACTTTGAAGAAGAAATATGTGAAGGCAAGTTCTCAATGAATTTATATAAGCAATCAGGAACAACAAACACCAAGCAGTACCATTCAAATAATTTGCGTTTAGAGTGGTGTTTTACAGTATTTAAAATATTGCTGGAGGGGCTGGAGAGATGGCTCAGCAGTTAAGAGCACTGACTGCTCTTGCAGAGGACCTGGGTTCTATTCCCAGCACCCACACGGCAGCTATGAACCTTCCTTAACTCCAGTTCCAGGTGAATCCGAAGCCCTCTTCTGACCACTGCAACATTGCAGGACACGGGTGCACTCACAAACTTGCAGGCAGTACACTTATACACATGAAATAAAAATAATAAATAAAATATTTTTAAAAATAATGCTTAACAACACTGTTAATAAAAATCTTTAATTTATAATTACTAAACAAATCAGTTTTCTAAAGCAAATTAAGTGTTCCAGTTAAACTGTGTTAATCTCAAAAAACAGATGCTTACAATGGACATATATGTTGGGTCTAAGTTTTCAATTAGGACAAAACTGGCTCCAGGGATCATAATTGTTTTTGCAGTCAGTCCAGCCTCTACCTAAAGGAGTCTCTGTGCTCACTTTTATATGATAGCTTTGGAGAAAAGAGCGGGACTAAAGTGGACTCTACATAATTCCTAGTTATTTTGTGCAAAAATGCATACTTTACTTTTTATTATTTTAAAAACTTATGTCAGGCTAAATTATTTCATTATTCAAACTATTGAATTTCAATTTAAAATTGATTTTCTAGGTTTTGAAGCTGAATAGTAATTCAAAGTCTCTTTTATGCTAACCGAAACAGTTTTTAATAGGTCCATAATTTAGTTGGTTTCTGCCACTTGAATTTTATGTAAGGCTTGCAAAAAAATTAACTTTGGAGTGCAATTTTCTTAAGAGTGCCTAGGCCCTGGAGTCCTCCTCCTCTCAGTTGCCTGCAAGGCTGTTTCCTTTGGTGCTGAGTAGTGACTTGGGGAAGGACAGTGTTGTGGCTTGAAGAGAATTTTGTGTGTTAGCAAGTAATCATGAAAACAAGTGTGCGCTGCCTCACAGAGGTTGGGAAAACAGATGGTTTTTGGAGTCTGAGGTGCCAAACCTTTCTAGCATCAGGTTACCCATTTCATATGTAAGTTTCAGAAAGGCCTATTGAAAGTTTCAAACTGTCCATGTGAGATGTCTTACTTTTAGATAATTGGTAGAAAGCATCAATAATGAATAAAAAATAGCAGCTACAAAAATTAAATCTGACTTCAAAGTGCAAATTTACACGTATAGCCTTTCTTCCTGTGTTTACATTGTCAGCACGTACTGCTTACCGCCTGCAAACACACACACACACTCACACACACACACCATCATATATACGGTAAACAAACACATCATACACAATATACACACTTATGTATACATATGCACATGGACACACAGGAATATGTTCACATACACAGGACATGCTCACACACTCAACTGCAAAGAGTGCTACACCCTCAAAGCACAGGCACACACATTAATATGCACATACCTGATAACACACGGCATATCACAAGGGTTAGTGACACAAAATCCAGAATCAGATCATCTGTGGAGTTAGGTCTCCACAATGGGGAGACGATCATAAGGTGGTATAACTTCTCTTTTTTCCTTCCTTGTCTAGAAGTGTAAAGCAGACTCAATCCTAGGCCCTAATTAAATGAACTGACACATGCCAGCCATCTGAAACAGCACCTAGACACAGGAATTCCTTGTGAGCCTTAAATGACATCATTAATAAGCAGCCACAGACATGTGACAGACACGGCAGGATAGAGGTGCAGAGGAGACAGGAGGAAATCCTGTGCTCACTAGAAAGAAGGAAAGGCTCACCATTCGGCTTTTAGGAATGGTCTGTACTCAGTGACATTAAAAATCATTCACGGAGATCTAATGACAGAGCACAGAGGTCAGTGAGGAAAGAACTTCATCTTCACAGCACTGTCCAGCACTGTCCTGGCCAGCACTCACGGAGTCGCTGCCCTTAGATTCTTATACTTCTCCACCGAATCCTGAGTACTTATGTGGTATCTTTTACTGGGGAGAAAATAAAAGTCTATTCACCCCAGATAGGCTACTGGCAGAACAAAGATTGACTTGCCCAAATAGTGTGGTGAGCTTATTTTCAGGAGAATGGGTAAAGAGTTATTTGTAGGAGTGTGGGTAACTACACTCTATGGCGCTGAGGAAAATTAATGTCTTTATCTTTCTCCAGCAACCCCATATTTACTTGGCAAGATGTGACTTCATTAACCCCTTCCCCAAAGCAACCTTTTACAATCTATGTATAAGGGAGAGGGCCTGGGCCTGTGTGCCACCAACAGCCATTATAACTCCTCTGAGGGGGCAAGATCCTGAAGATCCTCTCTCTCTCTCTCTCTCTCTCTCTCTCTCTCTCTCTCTCTCTCTCTTTCTCTCTCTCTCATGAAAGGAGAAAGTCAAGAGACCTGTGTGAGGCTGAGGAGGTACCGGAGGCCAATGCAGAATTAAAATGCAAAGTACAATGCTCTACATGTAAAGATGTTTTAATGGGACCCAGTTTTGTATGCTAATTTAAGAGGAGTAAAAGTTTTAAAAGTTAAGACTTTAATAGATCAAGATTTTTGTCTTCAGTTGGAAGCATGAATACTTGGACCACATGACTAGATGGTTACAAGGTGGGTGTCTGCTCTGCTGAGTCTGTCCACAGAACCCGTCTCCATGTTTTCCAGGCAGCATACACACTCTCGTTTAAAGGACTTAAAAGGAGACCAGGAAGTGGGTTGATAAGGGGTGAGTCTGGCTGACAGTCAGCAAAGTTTGTTGTTTGTTTTTATTTTTACTTATTTTTTTTTTAGAAAGGTCAAGAAAACAAAGGAGGATCAGGCTCATGATCACAGACTGGCCCACTGTGCGGCAGCAGTTCTGAGAGGACCAAACTCTGTGGCTCACTTATTGATAATGTCCAAATTAACAGTAATTCATTTTGTCCTCTATAAGTCACTGCCTTTTATAGATTCTTCAAATTTTTTGTTCTATTAAATGAATTCAGAATGCATGAATATTTATAACATTTATAGTTTTGACATTTCTTTTTATTAATACATATGTGTGTCTGTGTATGTGCACATATACGTGGGTATCCATGGAGGCTACAAGAGGGCTACGGATCCCAGGGAACTGTTGTAATGGCTGTGAGCTGCCTCAATGGGTGCTAGAAACCAAACTGTAGTTCTCTGCAAGAGCACAAAGCAGTTAGCCTGAGTCCTCTCTCCAGGCTCAAACTTACCTTGATTAACTAGTATGTTTACTTTCTGATCATCAGTTCCTTTCTCTAACACCAAATTTTAATCCCAGAACTCAGGAGGCAGAGGCAGGCAGATCTCTGTGCATTCTAGGCCAGCCTGGTCTACACAGTGAGTTCCAGGACAGCTGGGGCTACAGGGAGACCCTGTCTCAAAAAGAAAAATAAATAAATAAATAGAGTCTAATAGCGACAGATACATTTTTTTAGGTGTAGAAATGATTACAGCAGGACCTGCACATATTTTTTCATTTAACACATCACTGCTGTATTGCTACTGGAGCTGGGAATCTACTTTGTGTGATGTCCCCAAGTACACAATCAACATTTCCCCATTTTGCACAGCTAATCTAAAATAATTTCCCCCAATTACACCAGACACCGTGAGACCGCTTTGGAGTATGATGGGATGTTTCTAACAAAGCTGATGCTCTCTGGTGCCTTCGTTCCTGCTTTTAGAAAGATTCAATCACTCCTGCAGCTCTTCTTTTTCTTATCTAAGAATTTACTTTTTCTCATTATTTCAGCTTCTCTGTTGATTATTAGCACCACGTTCTGTTAATTCACGTTTCCTAAAGATGGTCAAGTCCACGCACGTTCCCAGTGTCTTAGAGTTAAAAATGTTTTGCTGTAATCAGAATTTTAGAAAAGGGAAAAGTAAAGAAGGCAAAGGTGACTCATGAAATGGTAGCATTTCCTCTGAAATCAAGTTTGCTGTTCAGAAAGGTCTGACATACTAGGTGCACAGCCACACCATGAGCAAGGGGTCTGTCCTACTGTGTGCACAGCCACACCATGATCAAGGAGTCTGTCCTACTGTGTGCACAGCCACACCATGAGCAAGGAGTCTCTCCTACTGTGTGCACAGCCACACCATGAGCAAGGAGTCTGTCCTACTGTGTTCACAGCCACACCATGAGCAAGGAGTCTCTCCTACTGTGTGCACAGCCACATCATGAGCAAGGAGTATGTCCTACTGTGTGCACAGCCACATCATGAGCAAGGAGTCTGTCCTACTGTGTGCACAACCACATCATGAGCAAGGGGTCTGTCCTACTGTGTGCACAGCCACACCACGAGCAAGGAAGGGCAGGTACATGTGAAATCCAGGATGGAAAGAGTACACATCTTTACTGGATTAGCTATTTAATTATAAAGCAAATATAATCACTCTTGCTACTGCTTTCAGATAGATATTTTCCTGAGTTGTGAAATAATGATTTTTCTTCTTAAAATAAATCTGATAGAATTTTTATATACTTTTGGTCTCTTTTAATAAATATTTGAAACTTAACTGTTTCATATCACAAACACATTAAAATGCTATATATATCCATTCTGTCAAAGGCTGTGTATGCAGTTCAGAGGCTGAGCACTCACCTAATGTGCCTGAGACGCCTGCCCTAATTTTCAAAGCCTCAAAACTTATGGCCAATAAGAAAATTCTCTCTCTTCTACTTATTTGCAGTTTCTTCATAAATGCCTAAAACCACAAATTATAGCCATTTCTTGCTATCAGGAGATAATGCAATAGTTTTGTATGTTTGTGACTATCATATTAGATAACTAATAAAACCCACTTTATGGCATTTTATGAAACTTTCCATTTTGCAGACCTCTGCTTTTCTTGGAGGTCAGCATCCCTCTACAGTATTGTACTTTGGTGCTTCACTGTATACAAACATGCATTAAAATCCCTTACCTTGATTTATATCTCAGAACATTTTCTTATCAGCAAACAGGGTTAGTAATGATCCTAAGACATTTTATTGAAGCAATTAAAACATTATTAGACTGACAATAATAATCAGTCTTGTAAGCATGACTGAGTTCCATGTATTGCTAACAGGATTTGCTATCAGATTCAAATATTTAAAAAAAATAATTGTCACTATCTACTGACACTAAACATGTGTCACCCTAGGAACCAGTAATGATAAATCATAACACATACATTGTGTGTGTGTGTATGTATGTGTGTGTGTGTATGAGGAAATTAGTGGTAGTCATTAAGATTGTCCACAGCAGTTTTATTTATGATATACCAAACTAGAAATTGACCAAATATCATTCAGTAAGATTCTGGGAATAGAACACAGCATAAAACATTCATGAATGAAGGAACAGTCATACAAAAATGTGAATGGATCTCATCTTTACATCAATAAAAAGAATCTAATTATAGGATAATTATGTTTACATTAAGTTCAAGAACAGACAAATTAACTATGGAGACAGCAGTTAGGATATGGTTATATCTCTGGGTATGATATTTATTCTAAAACTACCAAAAACTGTGGTTATAGAAACTTCAATAACTTGATTGGGTATGTAGTTGTTTATAGATGCACATATGCAAATTAATTTATGAAAGATATATTTTTATAGCCTGCCCCACACACAGACAAGAAATTATGTATGGTTGATGATAAAACTCATTGGGAGAGGGCCTGATTTCCATCATAAGTACTACAAAATAATACAAATAAAATTATATATACTATATTTTTATAGAATATGTCTTATAAGAAATCTTTATAAGCACATAGGTATAGATCAAAATGAATGTTATCTAATACCTTTGTATACTAATTTCCAATTAAGTTTTAAAGAGTGAATAAGACTAGTCACAGAAAGATTTGTTTTAGTAACAATAATTGGCTAGGTTTTCTTAAAATATACATCATCAATTGTTCTTTAAGATTTCAGTTGCACATTAACAAAATATGGAGTAACATAGTTTGGGTGGTAAAACACATCTTCATTTTTAAAGTCCAGAACATCTTAGAGAAAAACAACTTATCATCCACCTGTGCACATGGTAGATGGATGATGAGATGTTCAGAATGTAAAGCCCAGGATTTGATGTGGCTGCTGTAATTCTCATTATTCTTCATAAAGCAGTTGACCCACTTATAAAATCAAACTAAATTCTCTCGTTATTTTGGCACTAAAGGAAATAAAGGTGTGACACTGGTCTGACATATGTAATTTATCACTGGATAAACCCACTTCTGCAGAAACTTTAGAGTACTTTTTCTCAACCAAAACCAAGCAGGATTTTTTCCCCACTGGAATGATGTATTTTGTACCACAGAGTTACCAAGAAACATTATATAGCGTTAAACTAACCTCCTGTAAAATCTCAGAGGTGAACTCAGCATATGACCTCAGCTATTGTGAAGACCATTTCAATTATAGGTACAGAAGACAGTTCTTTCTGTAGCACCTGCTGTTTGCAGGTGGAGCCTTCATCTACTTGCTCTTGAATTTTCTGCCTGAGCCTTTCCAGATCCAGCTGTCTACACACATCCTGTTTACCCAGGTTCGCTTGGCTCCCTGCCCTTACCCATACTCTGTGTTTTGGTGATGCACAGTCCTGAGTGTACAAACATTATTTTTGTTTTTACCCTTCAGTTTTTCTCTCACCATATGTAGGTGGCACTTGCACTTTTCTAAGGAATGTAGGACCAAGAAGTGCCCAGTGCACTCAAATCAGATCTAGGCCCCAAGCACAGCTCTCTCTGCACCGGAAGCAGAACTTGCCTCTTATCTAATCTCTGTCAGGCTTGACTTAATATTTTTTAAAAATAGGGATGGAAATACCATTTCAGGTGTTTTCCACAATACAGCTGAGATCAGGTGCCTAATTGTGGTCAGTAATCCCCTGCTGGAGGCAGGCAGCTCACCTACACCACTCTGTAAGCCTAGCAAGCCTCAGGAACTTAAGAGACCCAAGGTCACACTTTGAGTTCTCTCTACAATCCCTGGAATATGCTCCTGGGCCACACAGCTACTGGTTAGTTTTCTTCAGACATCCAGCCTCGCACAATAAGGTCCTGAATAAGAACAAGACATTAAATCACTGCAAATCCCATGTTGGGCCCCAGAGAAAAACAGTTAAGGGGCGAGAAAAGTTTATCTTTCTTGCTGTCTGGTGTAAGGGAACACTATCTTAATAAGACAGAAAGACTGCTTTTCTTTCCTTAATAACTACAGCCATTTTAATTCTGGAAAAAGAGGGAGAAGCAAAGAGAACTCCAGTCCCATTTTGTAGCCAGTCCTTCTCAGTCCAATTTAAACATCATTTGCTACACAGACAGGTCGGGATTTCTGAATTACAACTCTCTATCTCTCCTATAAATAAACCCCTGTGCAGTTATAAGGAGTGCTGTTCACTTGGTTTATGTGATGATCCTATTTGTAATGGAAAGAGATTGAAAAAATAAAATGAACTTACATTGGCCTCTAAGTCAAAACGTATCACAGACTGACTTCTGTGGAAAGGAGCTATTTCTCCCCATGAATGGATATTAAATACATGGGAAGCTAAGAGCTTCTTACTGCCATGTGTTTAATTTTCTGGGTCACTTATTCCTCTAATATCTCCTCAACTTTGATAAAGTTTTCTTGCCAGTTTTTCTAATATTGAAATGTGGAGGATTCAAAGATAAACCCAAAGGAATCACTGTACAGCGAATAATTAATCTTGATATTTGGGATTTCCTGGCCTGCATATTAACACACAGCTTGATCTACTCCATAGACATTCTTAGTTAAAAGTAAAAGAAATCAATTCTACATCACACAGATGAAAGAATCAAGTTCTCTTCCCTTTTCCCAACAAATGTAAGTGTATTTACAGGACACAGACATACATGCAGAACATATATTTTATGAATATCTGTACATACATATATGAGTATCCATATATGTATTTATGAAGGCCTGTTTATTACATAGATGTATATACACGTTTCTAAATTTTATTGTGATATGTAAGCCAAGAAACATGTATATACATATATATAAGAATTTAGATATAAAACATGATTGTATAGAGAGATTTCCAGGCCTATCTTTTAGAAATGACAAGACCCACACAAATTCAAGCAGTCAAAAATCTAGCATAGAACTGTGGAATTGGGCAGCAGGCTCCAACCTTAGCTGAAGAACTATTGGCAGCTAATTACTGTTGGCTGAGACGGAGCTGATCTTTCTTAATGGAGTAATTCTAGAGAGGCTGACTAGATCCCAGGGGATGAACTTGCACTGAGCTACATCTGGGCACACTAACATGACTCGATACGCCTTAACATAAATCACAGACTGTATGAAATCCAGAAGGGCTATATGGAAGGGTGTGGATGGGGGAAGGGATATAAAGATGAATAATATGTTCTTTATGAAATACACAAAAAATTCAATCAAAAATAAAATTAAATTGAAATGATTATTTATTTTAAACTATTTTAGTACACACAAAAAACTAAATTTGGTCCATAACAATATTTTTTTTAAAAAACCCAATAATTTCTTTAAAATCTATGTTCTTGTTAGTATAAGGGAAACTGCCTCATTGTGAACAATTTTAACATGTCATACAGACCTTTCCCTCAGAGGCATGACAGACATTTAAAGGTATATTACACTGAAGATTATCAACTTTCCTGTAGTAAGAATTTGGTAAAGAAGAATATAGAATCTATATACACTATTGATTTGAAATGATAACACTATCTTTATTTGCATTTAAGCCAGCTGCTAGGCTATGAACACTTTCTAGAGTCATTGTGAAAATTCATATGCATACAGTACTCACTTAGAAGGATGTACATAATTAGGTTAAAATTAAAGAAGAAAGATGAAATATTCTCATTAATCAAAATGACTTTCACATTGGCTTAGAGTAGACTTACTTAATGCATATAGATAATGAGTTCTAGTGTATTCTCACTGCAGGTTAATGATTGTGGTGTTCCTATCATTTTTTAACAGAAGAGAATAAATCCATGTAAATTGTTCAATTGAAATTCAAATTAATGATGCAATAAAATTCTCCTGAGTCATACGTTCCATCAATTAAGGATATTTTTCTCTTTATATGTATTTCACAGCCTTCTCAGTGTTCCGTTAAGTATTTAACGTTCTTGACTATGTCCCTGAAAACTTGTCTCCAAACACAAACAATATTGACATTATCATCACCATTTCACAGAGAAAATGGATTGTTCAGAAGGTGAGAATCTTAGATTTTGGTTAAAGACTTTATGGGGTATTTAATAAATACTGTTTTCAATAACTGGTTTCTTTCTATATTCATTATTTTCTCTCAAACCCTTAATATGGCAGATAGTTTTATAAGCAGTACCCCTGTGGCTCTTATATGATAAACAGTTCAAAGCTGTTTACATAATAATTTCACTTAATTTTAGCAACACTGTTACTGGGAGATGAAGTATTAGCAATTTTTACATTTAAAAAATCAATAGATAGGCACCACTCCATATAGATCACACTTCCTGAGTAATTTCACTCTAAATTACAGATTAAAGACAGTTGTCATGGACAGATTTGGGGCTCTTCACAGCTGTCCCTTAAGTCTCTTTCAATCTTAGTATTTTTATAAATAATGTTAAATGCATTTTTCTTCTTGAATGCCTAACATGCATTTAGATGAATGCACTCATCTAATGACACTGCATGCACAATGCTTTTCAGAAATCTCACCCTGATAATTTTAAATGCAGAAAATTAATTTCAGCACATTACTTTTTAAGACTGACTATAATTGCCTGGAGCTTCTGCCATGAAAAATTACTTTGAAGAATTCTTATTTTCAGACAATGTTCTATTTATATGTTTACTGATACCACGGAGAGTTAAACGCCAGAATTCATACACCAACTTGAATTATTTTTCAAAATTGGCCTTTCACAGTAAACTATGTTAATTCCTTCCATAAATTATTATAATTCTTGCATATTTAAACTTATTCAGACTAATAAAAATAGGATTACTTTATTTGCTAAAGAACAGATTGTCAGTCCCCATATGTACTTAAGGTATTATTTATTTACATTTGTTCTATAACCTCAAGTAATATACATTAAATCATGATAGTCATTTATTTCTTTCCCCAAAAACTATATCATAGACTGAGATTACACAGTACAAGTTATTCCAGATGCACCTAAGGACTCTTCAAATTGATGTGGTATATGGCAGAAAAACACAGAATTCCAAGAGTTAGTGGCCACATCATGCTGGTCCACATAAAGTCTACCCTCACAGATGATATTACACTAATATGTGGCCAAGTAGAACATGTAAACATAGTGGAGGGCATCATTTTAAGACTATATACCATTTACCGTTCCTTTAAAAAAAAGTGTGTGTGTGTGTATGTGTGTGTGTGTGTGTGTGTGTGTGTTGCCTGCATGTATGTAAGTTTACCCATGTCATGAAATGCCTGCAGAGGACAGAAGAGGACATCAAATCCCCTGGAACTGGAGTTAGACAGTTGTTAGTCACCATGTGGGAGCTGGGATTCCAACCAGGGCCTTCTGCAAACATAGCCAGCATGCTTAACTGCCAAACCCTCTCTCCAGCCTCAACAGACCATTTACTATCTAAGAGCTCATCTCACTTCTTAGTTCCACTGCTCCCTCTTTTATGTTGGTATTTCCACCTTTATTATTTTTATTTTATTTTATGTAAGTGTTCTGTAGGTATGTATGTGTGTGAGTCCACCCATTTGCACAGTGCCCACAGAGGCCAGAAGAGGACATCATATATCCTGGAACTGGAGTTATAGGTGGCTGTTAGACTCCATGTGGATGCTGGGAATTGAACCTGGGTCCTCTGTAAGAGTAGCCAGTGCTCTTAACCACTGAGCCATCACCTTAGCCTCAATGTTTGTCATTTTTAATTGATTTTTTGTGATTTTCATGCACTACAGTTTGATGGTATTTAGATTCTTTCCTCTATGCACAAGTCCCCCTACTGCCTCTTGCCACCTACCCAATTTAATGTGTGTGTGTGTCTGTGTATTGTGTGTGTGTGTGTGAGTGTGTGTGTGTGTGTGTATCCATCTTATGGAGTTTGATTTGTGTTCCTAAATGTCCTTCAGTGTGGATCCATTTACTGGGCCCAAGAGTCCCATCCCTGTAAGACACTGTTTTTCCCCTCCTAGTAGCCATCAGGTGCCAAAAGTTCCTCACCAAAGAAGTTTTCATTATGCCACGGACAGTGATTAACCCAGAAACCCACAACTGGCCAATGTGCTACAGGATGCTAATCCCTGAATAGGACACCTAGATCAAACTTTCTGCCTCTCAAGGCTCAGAGATCATTGGGGAAGAGGAGGTGGAAAGATTGTAAGAAACAGAGGGGTGGATGACGTCATAGAAACAGATCTCACAGCAATGCTATTTATTTATTTATTTATTTATTTATTTATTTATTTTTATTTTTGTCTTTTTGAATTATGTGCTTGGAAGCAAATTCAAGGTTTCCTATATGCCCCAGCTGTCCTGGAACTCACTATGTAGACCAGGCTGGCCTCGAACTCACAAAGATCCGCCTGCCTCTTCCTCCCGAGTGCTGGGATTAAAGGCATGCGCCACCCCGCCTGTTTCAGTAGGTTTGTTTGCTTTGCAATGCTCTTGTTCGGCATAATTAAATAATTTTCTTTTCTGTGGTAACTCTTAACTATGTTAAACTTTCCTTTTTCTTTCCCCTAAACTTCCAAACTGTCCCTAGTGTTCCCCTGAAAGGCTCATGAGATGGAGTCATGTAACTCCAGCATCTGTAACTCTGAGACAGAGCTGAGTCATTGCAGACCGGGGCAGAAAAGTTTTAAAGAGATGCAAACTCCTAATGCATGCAGCTTTGGAAGCTGTTACCAACCAGGCTGCTCCGGCCTTTGAAGTTGCTGTGGGACTATCGATTGACACCTGGAGCTACTCAGCAAAAAATCGGTCTCCAGAATGGACCAAGAATGAAGCACCCTTCCAGGAGTCTGTGCCTGGCTTCAGGGTGCTTCCCAGGCCAGCACAGGCCTCCCCCATTCCCTTGCCTGTGGCACATGTTGATTTGTAAAATGAAAGACATTTTTTCCTGTTTATTGTTTTTCTGAGTAGAGACAATATTTCACAATTTATCTCATGGAATTCGTGGAGTCTTTGAAAATGGTCGGGGAACGGCACCCACGGTGAACACTGCTTCCAGTCCGGTTTCCGGGGCCAGCCAGTTATAAAGTGGTAACTTTTCTGGTTCACATGCTGCCTTTCTTGTCCTGCTAGACCTTCAGCACTGCACTTATCATGTCTGCTCAGAATCTGTGTGTCCTGAAGTGCAGACAGGGGTCAGGCAAGGATGACGGAGGCACAAGGCTCCAGATTCTCCTTTACCTTCTGTCCTTTTTGTTGACCTGCTGTCTCTAGTGCCCTGCCACTCCAGTCCCTCTAAGAAGCCCTGTTTTCTCCAAACTCACAGAGCCAGTCTTGTGCTTGGTGTCCCAGAGGCCTGTATCAACCACCCAGACTCCCGAGGCTGCTCAGCTGTGAGCTACACGAATCTCCTTCCATCTGAGACTTGCTGCAAAGCTTCCACCTCTATTAGCCCTGCGGCTTTGATGTTCCCTCTGCCTCAGCTAAAGCGGCATTCACTGTCCTACAGCCCAGGCGCTGCCCTGCATAGGTTAGAAGCGAGAAAATGGGCAGAGGTGCACCTGGGTACGCACTGTTCCCAGTGGACGCCGTCGGAACTGGCACCAAGAAGGACGGAGCAGTGACTGAAAGAAAGGCGCCTTCGCAGATGAATCTAGATGTGTTTTCTGTTCGTTTGCTTCTTATTTGAGAACCCTCCTTTTAATTCAAATAACTGAGAGCCAGGGCAAAAACGGTAGAGTAATGATTTTTTAAAGTTCTTTCTTACTGGGCATACAGAGACAACACATTTCTTCCGTTCACCTAGGCAGTCTGATTATTCCAGAACTTTGGGAAAGAATGAATGAGATGGAAACTCAGGTTTTCTGGAGAATGGGTCATGAGTTGAAATGAGCACTGCAGCTATTAAACAAGATGTAAACATTTTGCCCAGTGATGCTCAGGAAGGCTCTGCCCCAAATCTCTTCTCTTCTTTAAATTTTCTACCACTAACCCAGGTTCTTAAAGTGACCTGATGCGAAGTGCATACATCTAAACAGGGTTCTCCCTGGAACGGCAGCAACTTTGGAACTGCTTTCTTTTCTAGCATTTATGGATGCAGAGCTGATGTTTTCTGGCAATAATCTTTTCTTTGTTTGTTTGCTTGTTTGTTTGGTCTTTTTGAGACAGCGTTTCCTGTACCCAAGCTGGTCTGGAACTCATTATGTAGACCAGACTGGCCTTGATCACTTGATCTCACAGAGATCCACCTGCCTCTGAGTCCAGAGCGCTGGATTAAAGGCACATGACACCACACCTGGCCAGCAATAATCTTTGAATAAAATGTTTACTCAGTTTAAGATTTCTCAGTACACAATTTTATTACTCATATATTCTGTACTGGGAAGAAGAGTTTCTGAAAATTCTGCATGTCCTAGTTCATGGAAAATTCCATGTTTATGAAACACTGGGCAAATTGTCACCACAGAGAGTAAACATACTCAAAGAACACAGTTAAGGGTCACTGCATGTCGTTAAGTTGCTTGGCACAGGCACACCTTACGGAGCTCTCACACTGGGGGACTTACCGCACTAGGCATCAACCTTTGTCACACATTATATGACAGCTATTATTATACTCTCATTTTACACTGTAGCATAATAAATTTGGGGAATTAAGCAGTGAGTAAATGCCACAGAACTGAAGAGTCAGAAAATCAGCGAGCCCAAGTTTAAACTCTCAGAGTCCAATACTGCTAGTTTTTTTGTTTTGCTTTATTTGAGAAAGGGTCTCCGTGTACCCCTTGATGGTCTGGTAATTGCTACGTAGACCAGGCTGGCCTCCACGTCATAGAGATCCACCTGCCTCTGCCTCCTGGATGCTGGGATTAAAGGTGTGTGCCCAGCACAATGCTGTTCTTTTTGTATATTTTCATACAGTTTTTCTCATTTTAACCTAGTTAATCTTGGGGTTGAAAGACAAAAGAATTTTCTATATTGATTAGCATTTCTTCTGCTTTGTAAGAATCTCTGTTCTCTCTCTAGAGAAAGAAGTTGGTTAATATTCTGAGATTTTATTTCCAAGCAAGAAAAAAAAATTTCAAATTCAAATATAATCCAATCTGTAGATACCAAAAAGAAATTAAAGGAAATCTATCACTTGTAAAATTGCTACTCACTGGAAAAAAGTGGCATAATGAATTCTGATGCAATCAGTGTGAAATACAGTTTTTCACAGCTTATCTCTAATATGTAATCATTATATTAGAAAATATAAATCTAGAGTTGTTAAACCTTTTAATTAAAGCAATTATAGGGTATTCATTTAGAATTCATTCTTGTTCCTAGGAAAAGATTTCTAAAAGAAAATGGGCTTAGTAGTAGTAATTATAGTAAAATGTTTAGGGCATGTAACTCAGAGTATTACAAATTTATATATGCATTTATGTATACATGTATGTAAGCACGCATTCATATATACTGGTTTATTTTAATTATTAACTATGTGAATATTTGATTGATTTTTGTGATAAACTATACCCTTCCTATAACCTAATAATCTTAGTCATACAGAGAGAAGCAACAGTCTTAGCCTCTTTATGGGAAATTAAGTCTATTATTGCTTTCAAATTTGTCAGTTACTAGTTGATAATATGGAGGATGCTTTCCTTCTTGACTAAATTGCTATTTCTATAAAAGGAATTCACTCAAAATTTGATAACTTGAAACATTGTATATTTGCAAAATGTCACATGGAGATCCAGTGATGTCATGATTATTACTGTCAGTAGCTATAAATAACCAAGAATCTTTCTCTTCATCCATGAATGGCCTGGGCATCCAGAAGCAGATTTAAGATGCAGAGATTAGAGTCAGCGGCTCTCTGTCAGCTTCCCTGATCTCACTAACCTCACTCAAATATTGACAAAGTCTCAGCACTGAATTGGAAGACCTACTGTGTATGGCTTGTATGTGGGCCTACATGTATGGTTGTACACTGCATGGATTTTGTTCCCATGAAGGCCAGAAGTGGGCACTGGATCCCCTGGATCCTGGGGTGAGTGGTGCTGACTGGATCCTTGTCCTGTGCAATTTTAACAAGTTATCTTAGCCACTGAGCCACCTCTTGAGCTTTGAAAGTGATTTTTTACAGCTACATTGTATTTAATTCATTTGTAACATTTTTTCCTGTTAAGGCTTTCCTCCAAACAGTGAATGTGAGTTTTGGGCTTTTCTGGTAGGTTAATTGGGCTTGGGGCTCCTTATCCTTTGCCTCTATGTTTTGTTAAAGTGGATAATATTGCTTTTCTTATTCTTCTCAGTCAAGAAACAAGTGACAATCACTAAACCACCAGAGCTTTGGGTGAGCACAGTCTGAAAGCCTCTGCTAACTGCCAACTAGTTACTGAGCGGTGGCTCCACTGTGATCTGCTCATGGTGGAGTCTCTGTGATTGCTTCAGTCTTCTAAATGCGCTGACTTAAACACTTTTTGGAAGGATGACTAATATTTTTAAGTGTTGAGGTTCACTGAATCCCCCTCAAATATAAATGTTAATATTTTTAGACTAAATTTTTTTAAACCAAGAAGTCAATCCAGCCAACAGCTTTTAAATATATTATAATCCATTTGTCATGAGGGGAACCAGATCAACTCTGAAGATGTCATCCAGGGGAAAACTGAGGGCTGATGGCTCATTTTAGGTAGAAGAACTGGCGTTAGAAATCGCTGCTGATGGCCCACAGGTCTAAGCAAGCAGAATACACAATCCCAGCAAGACAGTCTCAGCTGATCTGGAAAGTCCTGGGTCTCTGAGGAATTCATCTGGTGCTAGAGTGTAGGAAGTCAGGTCTTATTCCCAAGGATCTCCAGAGTGTCAGAGAGGGACTCGCACAGTGTGAACCAGGGATTCAGAAGGGCTGTGAACGTGTCTTCACAGTGGGCTTCACCATGATGCCCTGTTTACCATTAAGGAATTTTCCAGGAATCTAGGACATTGTCTAACTTTCCTTTCAAACCTAAATGGAGCATTTTATTCTCTGAAACAAAAAAATGTCACTTTTTACTTTAAGAATTGTAGTATTCACGGAAAACTACTGTTTTGGTTTCTTCCCTTCTCTCCTCCCATCCTTCCCTCCTCTCTTCCATCCTTCCCTCTCCCCTTTTGTCCTCCATCCCTCCCCCCCTCCTTCCCTTCCTCCCGCCTTGCTTCCTTCCCTCCCTCCTTCCCTCCTTCCTTCCTTCCCTCCCTCCCTCCTTCCCTCCTTCCTTCCTTCCCTCCCTCCTTCCCTCCTTCCTTCCTTCCTTTCTTCCTCCATCCCTCCCTCCTTCCTTCCTTCCTTTCTCCCTCCCTCCTTCCCTTCTTCCTTCCTTCCTTCCTCCTTCCCTCCCTCCTTCCTTCCTTCCTTCCTCCTTCCCTCCCTCCCTCCCTCCTTCCTTCCTTCCTCCTTCCTTCCTTCCTTCGTTCCTTCCTCCTTCCCTCCCTCCCTCCTTCCTTCCTCCTTCCTTCCTTTCTTCCTTCCTTCCTTCCTTCTCCCTCCTTCCCTCCCTCCCCCTCTCCTTCTCTTCCCTTCATTCCTTCTCTCATGCCCTTTCTTCTTTTTTCCTTTCCTTCCTTTCTTGCTTGGTTTTTACTAAATAATGCTGTTAGAAGACAGAATCCCAGAGTTTGACTTCCTCTCACAAGTGCTCAGGTTGGAAACACTCACACACTTTGTATAATTTCTGCTCAACATATGAACACATAAAGTATGATTGAGCAAAATGTGCTCATTTGGGAGGGGGGGTCCTCATTACCTAGTCCTGTCTGAACTAGAATTCCATATAGCCCAAGGTGTTCTTCAACTCATAAGAGCCAATGGCCTCTGTCTGACAAGTGCTGTGAATAATGGCATGTGGTGCCATGCCCAGATCAAGCATGGTGATTCCTTAAATAAAGTGTAAACAACCCTCTGGAACAGTAAAACAACCTGTCCTCATCTTTCCACTGGCCTCTGGCAGGACTTGGAATTACAGCAGGCAGATGACGAATGGGAGGAAAATCTAACAAAGTTTGTATATTCATACACAGGAGGACAATAACTAGGAAATGAATCAGTGAATCATGGCTGCATTTTTGTTTGGTTTGAGTGTGCACAAAAATTCAATAAAATATATTCTATGAAAATAACACTGAACCTATTTTTTAACACTCATGGCTGTCTGCTTAATGTGGGGCTGCATGATGGTCACACGTCCTTACACGATAATCGCACGTCCTTACACAATGATCACACGTCCTTACACGATGATCACACATCCTTACATGATGATCACACGTCCTTACACGATGATCACACGTCCTTACATAATGATCGCGCATCCTTGCATGATGATCACACGTCCTTACACGATGATCGCACATCCTTGCATGATGATCACACATCCTTACATGATGATCGCACGTCCTTACACAATGATCACACGTCCTTACACGATGATCACACGTCCTTACACGATGATCACACGTCCTTACACGATGATCACATGTTCTTGCATGATGATCACATGTCCTTTGTTGCTCTGATTTCTATCTAAGCAGAAATAGGCTTCATGACAATTCTGAGTAAAGAAAAGCCACAAAGTATTCTTAAGGGAAGGAACTCCTTACGAAACTTGCTGAGGCTAAGAACAAATCTCCCACTGAACACAGTAAACAGCTCCTAATGCTTCCTGTGCATTGCGTAAACAGTGCTCAGATTCCTGTGTGGGGAGGCCGTGTCATAGTTTAAGGAAGAGCATTTTCTTCCTAAGTTTTAGTTGTTTCAGTATATTTAGTAGAAAATTCCATTAAAAATCTTGCCCGGAGTATACATCTATCTAAAGATACACATGGTCCATTCAGTTTTGTCATTATGTCTGAAAACTTGCAGATTTTCTATTGATTTTTAGATAGTGGTTTTATGTGTAATTATATGTGATTTAGTATTTTAAGTTTATAGGTAAATACAGTTTTTATGAAATTTTAAAAATGTTTTAAAATTAACTATATCAGATCAGCCCTAAATGTCTTTTTATTGGGGGGGGGTCTTCCTGTAGCCCCAGCTGACCTAGAATTTCTTATGTAGACCAGGCTGGCCTCCATCTCCCAGAGATCAACCTGCCTCTGCATCCCCTAGTGAGTGCTGGAACTAAAGGCATGGAGCACCAAACCTAGCCTTGATGTTTTTGGAGACATGGTCTCCCTAAATCACTCTTGTATTCCCAAACTTAAGATTTTATGATTTATTATTTCCTCTAAGATCAATTTCTAAAATGTGCCAGTCTTCCTAATCTTTGCAATCCAACTGCTTAGCTTTGTCGATCCCTCATCCTATGCATTCTGTATTTTGATTATATCTTTCTTTCTCATTTGCATTACACAGGGAACATGTTGCTTCTTTACTAATGTATCAGTTGCCTATTTACTGGTACTTTTCAACATTCATTTTCCTTCCACTCTGATGTTTAAAAATTAAACTGACCTCTACGTACCACTTTAGTTGCATTGCACACATTCTGATTTCTGAGGGTTTTGTCATTTCTGTTTTATTATCTGCTTTCAACTGTGAGCCCTTTGGAAATAAAGGCTATTTAAACATTTGTTACTAAGTACTGTATATAAGAATTCTAAAGTGCTTCTGTAATTGATCACTAGTTTATATGCTCTGTATTCAGAGTGGATATACTGTGGCAAATGATTTTTAAAGTATGAGATGAGTTTTATGGTTTTACATGTTGTGAATTTTTCTAAATGTTAAATTATCTAAAACTTGATAAACAAAAGTGTTTTCCCAATTCATAGATACAAATATCTTTATAGACTGAAAAGTTTAAGTTTGAACCTAAATCCCATTTATCCTTGTTCACTCATTTATCTCTTTTTATCCCTTTAACTGACCAGCCACTGAGAGAGGCACAAAAATTATTTTTTCCTGAAAATTTATACTATGGTACATTTGATCATATATGGATCCCCTCCCTTACCTGCACTCCCCACCTTGCCCCATTTCCTGTACCGTCATACACACACACACACACACACACACACACACACACACACACACACTGTGGTACTGTGGATGGAACACTGGCATTCTGGGTATGAAAACTATTAACTCAAATGCCATTTGTTGTGGGTCCATCCACTGGTCCTGTCCAACACATCTAGTATCACACCATTGAAGAAAACCAATTCTCCATCTTCCCTTAGCAGCCGACTGCCAACAGTTAGAGCGTTTCTTTATATTTATTGAAATTAATGATTTCAGGTTCACAAAAATTTAGCTTTTATTATTTCTTCCTTGAGGAATGTGAACTTTTATGATGATATGCAACCATTTAATTTCAAGAATTTTTTGTTGCAGTTGTTGTTTAAACTCCCATATTTCTGGTTTTGTATAGAAAAGCTTTTCAAGGGACTGCAGATGAAATCTGCTTTTTCAATCCATTCACGTTGAAGCCTTACGTGTTACTGTACTTTAAGGCTGCATTTTGCAGACAGACTAGTTGTTTAGCTTAAATTCATTATGGATACACGGGTTTTCTGTCTACTGACAGGTTCTATATATTTACATAAGTTATGATATATGCAATATTTATATTATGATGGTTTTATTCAGAACTTCTCTCTCTCGTGTGTGTGTGTGTGTGTGTGTGTGTGTGGTATCTGTGTGCACATGTGGGGTGGGCACACTCACCTGTGTGGGTACCTACAGGGGCCAGAGGATAATGTAACCTATCTTCTTCAATCACTCTCCTTATCAATTTTAGATATATTTATTTTTATTTCAGTGTAGATGTGTTTGCCTGTATGTATACAGTGCACGCATGCTTGGTATCCATGGAGGCCAGAAGCAGGTATTGTATCCACCGGAACTGGAGTTACAGATGGTTACGAGCCACCATGCGGGTGTTAGAAACTGAACCAGGGTCCTTTGGGAAAGCAGCCAGTGTTCCTAAGCACTGAACAGTCTCCACCTTATTTTGGGATGACAAGGTTTCTCACTGACCCTGGAGCTCACAGATTGACCAGACTGTTGGCCAGCATGCCCCTGGGATCCTCCTACCTCTCACTCCCATCACTCAAGAAACAGGCACATGATACCATACCTTTTTATGTGGGTTCTGGGGATCCGAACTCAGGTCTTCATGCATGTGCAGCAAGCCTTCCTCCACTGAGCCATCTTGCCAGCCCATTCAGCTCTTTGATGGCTCTGTATTTGCCCTGCTTCCATTCCTCGTTCTTCTGCACTGTGTCTTCCATTCCTCCTTTGTTCACAGTTTCTACAGTTTTGAGGTTGTATGTTCTCTACTCTGGCATAAGAACTGAACTATTCTGTGGTTTGTACGTGGCAATAGCAAACAACTGATGCAAGACCTGAACTTTCATTATTGAATTCTATGATGTACTTACTATTTTACAGTGCGACACACATGCTTCCACTTGAGAAAATTTAGGATCTATAGTGTTACATGCACTTAATTTTAGCCACATATTTTTCTTGTGTCTATGAATAAGCAACATGGTAATTGTTGATTCCTCTCTAGGATGTAGGGATAGCTTGGAGCTGAAAAATATATTAGAGCTAATTGGCCCCCGAAGACCTCAAATCTGTGATCTTAAGTCGATTAGCTCTGAGTGATTAAGCGGGATAAGTACAGCAATGACCCTTTTATGAAACAGGAGAATAACATGAAGAATTTCAAGATTTTAATTTGTTGTCTTTGTTGGAGAAAGGCTGAGCTGAATTTGCAATGTTTTTATGCCAAGTTGTTTAGACTTCTTAAGTGACTTCAAATTGCAAGTTTGTGTTTACGTAGGTCTGATATCTTTCCCTTTGTGTGGTTTCAACTGTCTGTTAGCACATGTGCGAATATGACTGCTTTTGAGTTAATGAATGATCATTACTTCATTATGTTTCATAATTGCAAATAAGTGAATTCATTATCACCTGTGTGTTATAGGTAGAGCTGCACATACACTCCTGCATATACTTTCTATGTATGTGAATGTGTGTGAATGTGTGTGAGTGTATGTGTGTGTGTGTATGTGAATGTGTATGTGAATATGTGTGTGGTGTGTGTGTGTTTGTGTGAATGTGTGTGTCAATGTGTGTGTGTGAATGTGTGTGAATGTGTGTGTGAATGTGTGTGTCGTGTGTGTGTGTGTCAATGTGTGTATCAATGTGTGTGAATGTTTGTGTGGTGTGTGTGTGTCAGTGTGTGTGTGTCAATGTGTGTGTGAATGTGTGTGTGGTGTGTGTGTGAGTGTTTTTGTGAATGTGTGTGTGTTTGTGTGAATGAGTGTGTGTGTGTGTGTGTGTGTGTGAGTGTGTGTGAATGTGTGTGTGCAAATGTGTGTGTGCACACAGCTGTGCACACCCTTCTGCACACGTGTGCAGGTCATCCTCTGTCACTCTCACTCTTACTAAGTTCAGGTGGGTTTCTAATTCAGCTGGAGCTTTTCCCTTTCAGCTGGGCTGGTTGGACAGCACCTTATGGTACCAGCTTGTCTCTGCACCTCACTGTTGTGTTACCAGAACATACTAGCATGCCCCACTTTTATATGAGTGTGGAGGATTTGCTGAAGTCACAGACCAAGCACTATTGCCCAGAGCCCTGTCCCCATGTGCCTATGTGTTTGGGGTCTAGCTTTCACTTTCCTTCTTGTTAATTTATTCCTAAGCAGTTTGTGCAGTGTGGACACCACAGAGATTACAAGGACGAAATTACAGTCTATAATATATAGAGGGGAAAATGAATTTTGGCATCACCTAATTTTGCTTCATAAGTGGAATCTGATAAGTGGTACTCTATGTGTATTGATCAAGTGATAATCAACTCTTGGAGGCCTTGGTGGCAGGGCAATTGCAAAAGTACGTAACTCAGTTGGTCTTTTTATAAACATCACTTATTGTGTAAATGTATGCTTTTCATCTTCCTTAAATGGCCTTTAGCCTTTGCTCTGTGTGGCAAAACCTCTCCTGTGTTATGGCCTTGGCTGTTCTGTACCAAAGACAGCCAGGACTTCTGAAGTCTCAATGTGTTGTGTTAGCAGAGGGCTTGAAGTGGTTCAGTACAGGGCTGGTTCAGCTTCACAGTAGTGGAACAACAGGACAGAGCTACCAACAGGGCCGCCACGGTTCTACCTAGAGAGCTACTATTCATTATCTGTGCTCTCTAGGGCAAAATATTCGATTGCAGGGTGCTTAATTTTCCCTTTACGTAAAATGCCTATTATTTGTGAAGCCTGTCATCTGAGAAATGTGAAGGTGCAGGACTGTGTGGCTACGTCCGCTGCTTTAAAATGTTCCTGCCTGGAGTGATGAGAATGGTCTCAGGGTTCCAAAAGCTAATGACACTCAGAGAAATAGTGAAGTTCACTAAGCTATAGAACTGAGGAAGATCAGAAAGTTACAAGACCCAGGAGGCCTCTCCCAGGTTCCAGAAAATCATGCCTCAGCGAGGGAGACACCTTCACAGACCCATTTCCAAATGGTGCGGGAAGCCCAGGAGCACCCCTGGAAGGCTGTCAGCCACCCTGGGGTTGGAGCTTCCAGTGAAGCAGCTGTTTGGAGGTCACCCACTCTCAGTGTGCACCCATTGCCCTTCTGCGTGTCTCCAGTAAATTCATGAGTTCACTAAGGTAGACTTATGTGGATGGACTTCTCTGGTCTGTTCTTAGTGCCTGTCTGGGTTGGGTAGCTGTTTCTTCACTTCGCAGAGAAGGCAACATATTTAGAATATTAGGGTGCAGTGGACTTTGTGAAAGTAAGCTATATTACACATCTAGTCTACACTCCATCCTTATTAATTTTTCAGTCTATCTTGAAAGTAATTTTGCAGCTGAGGAACCTTCACAAGGGCTAGTTGTCTAGCAAAAAAACCTGTCCTCTTTTTGTTTTCTAGTAACTTCCATTCAATTGTTAAAATAATTGTTCTACAGAATGATCAATAACATCTGCCTTTTTGTGAAACTCATTTTTTCAAACAAATTCCATAAACATGCCCAAATTTACAGCAAAATTTCATATAAGTCCTCTGCATTTCCCCTGTGCCGAGACATCCACAGCAAAGTAGGATAAACACAGAACTTTCCTGGATACTTTCTCTCAGACTACAACTAGGCTGTGTCACATAGCCTGAGAGGATGGAGGCTGTGCAGGTATTCGTTCATGCTTCACGAGGCTTGGCTACAACTCCTGCTGAATGACTGATGGTCTAGAAAACACAGAAGTAGTAGGACATCGATGGTGTCATGTCTACACCAATTTGGTATTTGAAGAGCTGGGGTGTAGCTCAGGGCTAAATGCTTGCCTCGCAAGCATTAATCTGTGGGTTCAGATCCCAATACTCCAAATATTGATATATTTTAGAATTTGGCTTAAGACTTTTATTATATTGAGGTATCAAAACATTTGCAGTTTCCACAAAGAAGACACGAAAGCTGGGAGGTATTGGTTGGGAAGAAGAGGTCTGAGAGGAGTGGTGGGGGATAATGTGGTCCCATGGGGTATGAATATGCTCAACTTTTAAACGAAAGGATTGGTTACTCTTTACCAATCGGAACACATGAGGTAGAACTCATGCTAAATAGCTACTCAAATTTAAGTACCTTAAAGATAAATTTAAAGAACTAAATTGGAAAAAGAGGGCCTTTGTTCAGAATTGTGGAACATAATCTGGAAATTTTACCAGCTATTACTAGTTAATATAAGAATAATTTAACATTTATTAAAGTAAATTGCATAGAGTTCTTTTATGTGAAATAAAAGAAAAAAATTCTAGGTATCACTTCAATCAGCTACCTCCTTTTTCATGCATACCTACCTGATCAAGAGAGATTTTTTTCCATATTTTAATCAAAGGCTAAACTATAGCTAACTGTTAAAGGTTATTTATTTGGGGAGATGAGATTTTCCTTAACAACATGACAATTTTTAACATAATTGTCTTTCATGGAAGTGCTACAAGTACAAATATTAGGATTTTGTTGTTATATTTTTTGTTTCTTTATTGTTTTGGACAGTTCTCTAGGTTCAGGTTGGATTCAAATTTGCTATGTGGCATACGATTTCCACTTCCCATGTTCTGGGATTACAGGTGTGCTCCACTACCATGACCACGTTACACAATGCTAGCCTCAAACTCAAATCTTCCTCCATGCTACTCAAGCACTCAACCAGTTGAGCTGCGTCCCCAGCACAAATGTACAGATGTTTACAATTGCTTGTTGTTACATCTATGTAGGGGGCCTTAGAAGTCTCATGAGCAGGGTTCCCTCTTTGGGAAGGGTACTCATATCTTCTCAAAACTTTGTTTATTTAGCTCATCAGCCTTCCTGGCGTATATTCACTGTTCTTGCTCCTCAAACTTCTTAAAATAAGCACAACTGTTTCATTTTGCATAGATGGGTATGAAGGTGCAATGATAGACTGTCCCAGTCATATATCTAGTCAAAGGAATCACATTTCCACCAGAGCCTTGAAGGGGTCATTCCTCCCCTCCCAGCACATTTTCGATCTAGTGTGATCCATGGAGGAAACCTCATGTGAACTATGAAGTATCAGGATGACAGAATAACAGGGAGTACAAATAATACAGACAGGAGTGGGGCCAGGCAGGAAAGCACCGACCAGCAGCTTCAGGGGACTCTCTTGCAAGGAAGCAGGGTTACTGTTTGCCATTTTCTCTATTCCTGCAAACAGGTCCTGACAAAGTCTTGGACAGGACTTCTCCCTCTCTCAGTAGTAGCTCTGGATGAAGACATTGCAATGCTAGTTCTGTACCGATATCTGACCTGGAGCCTGTCAATCACAACCTGCCCTCACTACCTTCATGATAAGCAGGCAGGTCGATGAAGGGCTCTGGGAAAATCAATACTGGGATGAGTGTCATCTCTACTTCTCCTGCATCTTGGCTATAAGTTATGCCACACACTGGGCTTCGGGCCAAGGATGCATGAAAATAGATCTCCCCTCTGGAGAGGAGGAGATGGAACTTCTGGACCTCATTTGACACTCATCCTTGGCTGTCTGTAAATCCTGATCCACTAATGAACACTTCAGTTTTGAGAATCCATTTTGGACTTTTCCTACATGAATGACGTTTCACCTAACTTTGCGGGCTTCTCCACTTGTAACTAAGAAATGCACGTCATTCAGGAAAAAAATGAGTCTCCAGTCAACAGAAGTCTCTCAGAGTCCGTTGCATTTATCAGGTGACCTTGTTTATTTACGTCTTTGCTCACCCTTCTGTCCTAATAAAAGTACTGAAGTGAGAAGATCTAGGTAGAACCCCCTCAGGAATCACCTCTGACTAACCTCAGTATGCCTTAGCCTGTCAGATATATCCCAGTAATCTCAAAATTTTCTCATGATTAGCAGACCATAAATCAGTTATAGCTTCTCTGTTTCCAACGTGGCTAGCCGTCCTGGTTTGCGCAGGAACTGAGAGCTTAATGCCCATTTTTCTTTTCTCATCATCAATGAAATTGCTTTGCTCTCAAAATGATTCCTCACTGCACAGGTTACAGACTTAGGAACTAATTGTTTCACTGGAGCATCAATAATGGTAATAATGCTGACAGCTATCTCTATAGTTACTCAGTTTCATTATCTAAAATTCATGACATCATTGGTTTTCCATGGGTTCATTACACAATTCTACTCAAAAATATTTCCTGCAGTAAAGCATTTAATTTATTTTGTCAAAATACCAAAAACATACACAATGATGTCAATTATTTATATATTCAAATTTCAATTTGATATTTTTAAATATTTCATTACTTTTATTTTATGTGTATGAGTGTATTGCCTGCATGTATGTGAGTGCACCACTGTCACGCAATGCCACGGAGGTCAGAAGAGGGCTTCAGATTCCCCTAGAACTGGAGTTAAGGACGGTTCATAGTCGCCATGTGGGTGCTGGGACTCTAACCCGGGTCCTCTGCAAGTGCAGTCAGTGCTCTGAACCGCTGAGCCATCTCTCCAGGCCCTCAATTTGATACTTTTAATATTCCAGTTCTATTAAGGTAAACTATGATGTCACAAAGTTTTAAGAGAAATGTGTAACAAGATTTTAAGACAATAAATTATTGCTTATTTTGTGAATTAATGAGATTAACATTAGTATTCGTGCAAATGCTTTAGTCTGCAGGTGGCATGCTGACAGTGTGCAGAAAAGGACTGGAAAGCTACAGTTCTGTTTTTCATTCTGAGTCAGGGTCTCCCTGTAGCCCCAGCTGGTCTGGAACTCAGTATGTAGACCAGTCTGGCCTTCATTTTGCTGAGATCCACCTGCCTCTGCTGCCCCCAACTGAGTGTTAGGATCAAAGGCATGTGCAAACATGTCCAGGTAACACTGTATTTCTTACATCATTGGAAATGTTCCATAGGCTGTGAATCCTGTAATTGTGGGACACACACACACACACACACACACACACACACACACACACAGCCTTTCTAGTATTTGAGATTCGTGTTAACAAAGAAACTATTGAAGAATCACTCAATATTTTTAACACTCTAGCATCTGTGGATGACCACCCAGACAGCAGACCACAAGGAGATCACCTACCTGTTTAATGACATCTGAGATGAAACCACTGTGTCTTCTTTGCCCTTTTGTTGGCCTGCAAGGCTTCTGGCTTTAACAGACTGTGTTATGTCCAGTGAATCACTTCCTTTCCAGTTGTGTTGACTTGCCTAAGGCAGATGAATGGTCATGATGCCACTCAGGGAAATCTTGTAGCTCAGGGAGTCACAGCGATAAACTCCCCATGGAGAGAGTCAAGCAGATCACAGTGCCTTTGCTCCCCACATCTACAGCCCTCAGCAGGGCAGAACCTTTCTTCATTCCCCCATGTAAGTCTAACAGTCACTAAAATCACTTTTCATCGATAAAATTTATTTTTGTGGCTCCAGATAGGGATATAAAAGAATCTTTTTGTCCTGGTAGCAAAGAAATGTATATATGTTTATATATACACATGTATATATATGTATGTATACACACATGTATACATATATGTGTGTGTATATATGTGTGTGTCTATATATGTGTGTATATATGTGTATATATG